>NW_020838019.1:7092444-7149631 GCF_003676395.1 Aethalodelphis obliquidens | reverse complement strand
GGGAGGGGAGGGGGAGGGGGAGAGGAAGAGGAAGAAGAAGAAGAATGGGTAAAACTGAGTGACAGCCCTTCGGCAAGACTGCATTTACTGCTCTGACCTGCATTTAAACACAGAGATGCTTAGCCTTTTGAAAACCTAAAGTTGGCTCCCTTGTTTGCGTTTCATAGAAACTACTATAGGAAGTAAACAAGAACCTTTGGTGAATTATTTAGCATACAAATAAACCAGCAAGAAGGCTAAGTAGGCCTATATGAACTAACTGGATGGAAATATTCATCTGTAAATAACCCTCCAATCTGGTGCTTTCACGTACAAATACTACATGGAACATTAGACACAACTAGCTTCTAGGGATATTTAGCTCACTAAAGAGCAATTTTTATGTCTACTGGCATCTGTGGGTAGTGATATGGACTGACTGTTAATATAACCTACATAAAATTTATGTGAACACTCAGGGAAATAGGAACACACTGTCAGACAGCTGGTGTCTGATGTGAAGCACATGCGGATTTTATACGCACTGCGTAAACTAACCTTTGCAATAAAGATTTAGCAGGTTTATTAGTTTAGGAAATCGCTATAATTAAGGATAATTCATAATGGCCGCTTATCCACTCTCCAGCAATAGCTAGCTTAATTTAGGCTCCATTTCTTTGAGCCATAAATAAGTGAGCTGCTACCTTCTGCACAGATGTGGCATTCAACCTGTTCATGTTGGCTGGTTTTTGCTTGTGTTTTAATCAAAGGCATTAGTAGATAAGACTATAAAAAGCACAGCCTTTGAAATAAATTAGCAAGAAATGCATAGGTGAAGTTTCTTTTTTTAACTGCTCAAAAAACAAACCAAAAAAAGAAGGTAACCTCTCCTTCCAGAGGTAAAACAATTAAAAATAAATAATCCTTTTAAATGTACTTAAAGGAACTTTCATTTACAAACCCAAGGAAAGAGAAAGTGACAGAGCAAGAACATTAATGAAGGCGGAAGAAATATGAGTGTGACCTCTCTGCAGTACTTCCATTTAACTGTGCATGTAATTAAAGCCTGACCTTTGCAAATGCAGCACACTCTGCCTTGCTGCAGCGTCCCCTGCGATATAAGACCCCAGCAAGGGCTTTAGGGATGGGAGGTTTCCCCAGCTAGCTCTCTCTCGGGCCTTCAGTGTCCGCTCTGAGAGATGGCTGTGCTTGAGACATGTCCGCACTGACGCGGACATCTTTCCTGCCAGTCGTTAGCAACACCTGACACTCTTCTTTCATTCATCCACGCCATCTTTGCACTACAGCCCATGCACTCTGCAAATGTTCAGGGCATGAGTCAGCGAAAGGCAACTAGTGCCAGAACGTGGGTCCAGATCCTCAGCATCTCCAATGCCGATGAGTTGGTGAGTGTCCCCTAGGGGTGGGGCACGCTGCTAAGCCCTTCCCGGTCTGGTCTGCACAGCCAGCCCAAGGAGACCTTCTTCTCGCGAGATCTCCCCCAGGGAACTGCAGGTTGATTGACATGGGAATTTGGAATCATAAGAAGGGTGAAGCTCCACAAAGACTTAAGAGTAGCTTTGTTCTTGAGATTTTCTTGTTTGTGGAGTTAATCACGGTGTAACAGAAAGGGTGTTGGTCTAAGAGTTGGAAGGTCTGGGATATGTTTCCCAGCTGTGTCACTTGTCATCTGCTGTGTTCCCAAGAGAGCTAGTCAGCCTCCCTAAGCTTGAGCCTCCCCACTTGCAAAGTGGGTCATCATCACCTGTCCCACCTACTTCATGGACTGCTATAAAGACTCTGGGAAACACTGTCCACAAATCTCCTGGGACGGTAAAAATGGTGAATTCCAGCCCAGCCACTTAGGAGTGGGACCCCTCCACCTCCGAATTTTCCTGTAGTAAAGCAGGGCCAATGATATCTGCCTAGTTACCTCACCATGTTAAAGAGGGTCAAGAGAAATAATGTGTGCAGAGGTGGTTAGTCAACCCTGAACAGCACTGCTGTGCAAGTTATTTGAACCAGGTCTCCTCCTGAGAGAGTCTCCAAAGATGCTGTGGCCCATGGGTTCCAAATACACCAAGGTCCCTCACGGTCACTCAGACCAGACGGGGATGGCGAAGAGGATTTGAGGAGGCTGAGGTAATGCAAAGTGCTGATGGGCACGATACAAACATGGGCTGGGCACATCAGTTTTAAAAAATTCTATCTTCAGGGCTTCCCTGGTGGCACAGTGGTTGAGAGTCCGCCTGCCGATGCGGGCGACACGGGTTCGTGTCCCGGTCCGGGAAGATCCCACGTGTCGCGGAGCGGCTGGGCCCGTGAGCCATGGCCGCTGAGCCTGCGCGTCCGGAGCCTGTGCTCCGCAACGGGAGAGGCCACAGCAGTGAGAGGCCCGCGTACCGCAAAAAAAAAATTCTATCTTCATACCAAACGAACTTTTCAATTCCTGGGAATGTAGTAAAGGTGGCTGAATTATCTCTGTTCGTAGTCTGACCAGGTGAAGAGTCAGTGATACGGTAAGTTAAACTCTCCGGAAGAAACTTCTCTCCCAAAGCACTCTCATTAAGAAGTTGGGTATGGAACTGAAACTGAGGAAATTAGCATCATCTGATACATTTTTATTGACACATTCTGGCAGTCAGCGTCCTGACCATCAAGTTGGCATATACACGGAAGAGCAGCAGATAGGAGGAGAACAGAAAGAGTAACTGTGACAAGCATTAGCACAACTCAGCCGTCCCTCGCCTCAGGGTCCCACTGACCGTGGCCAGTGTGGTCATCCAATGAGAGTAGGGGGGTAGGAGCTGGACAACTTCCAGGAGAATCTGTGCAAATCCAGAGCGAGGAGATCTGTAGCCAGGGAAAGGCCCCCGGCTCGCATTTCATCGCCAAGCCCCTGAGAAGCAGTGTAGCCTTGGCTCCCAAGTGAACAAAAAGAGCTAAGAGTTTCCTTCAGTCTCCTGAGCTCTGGGTATCTGGCAGGCTCACCTGTAGCCCCGTGATGGTAAGTGGCCTACCCTCTTTTTAATTCACGTACAGGCCTATATTTAATCGGGGGCGCACTGGGAGATTTATATCCCATTACAAAAGTGATCTTGGCAAAATAAAAATCTAATGCCGGGGGTTGTAAAATAGCGCTGAATCACAAAATGAGGAAGCAAGTGGGGTCAGGGAGTGGGCTGGCCCTTCCCCATTCCAGCATTCAGACTGAAAGTATTAGCCTGAAATGAGGAACATATTTATCAGGAAAATCTTTTATTCTTTTAAAATAGAGTTTCCTTTAGGAGTCAAAGTTCACAGGAACATTTACCATTCTGGGGCACAAATTGACATCTTTAATAAGGCTTCTGGAAATTCAGAATTTAAATCACGGTTAGAATGATAGGGTCAGAACATGTCAAACTGAGAACCTGGGGTCAAAAAAAAAAAACAAAAACGTTTTCATTATAGCTGAATGGCTTAAAAAATCCTTAGCCTCCCAAAATTATAAACTAAAAGAAAGAATCTTAAAACCAACAAACAGGCCCCAGGGTTTTCTAAGGAAAAATCTGGTTGCAAGAGTCTGCCTGGACAGGGGAATAAATGTTTAAATATATACAATACAGCTCAAATAGAAGTAGTAGCAATCAGAGTAGTAGCAGCAGCATTAGTAGTAGTAATAGGTTAAGCTACATGAAACCATTTTTGAGGAAACGAGAGTTCCAGAAACAGAAGGAGCTCTATATTAAGCTCCTAGAAGTAAAATTAACAGGGTAGGTAGGTATAGGTGAGATAAATCAAGCTTACTTCCACCTATGACAAAGGTAGGTGGCAAAAATGACAGCAAAGGAATAGGGCAAGAGGACTCATTTGGGAGAAAAAAAAGAGCATATTATGGTAATTCCTTTCTTTCAAAAATGATTACATTAAAACAGTCAGGGGACTTCCCTGGTGGCCCAGCGGTTAAGAATCCGCCTGCCAAAGCAAGGGACACGGTTCGAGCCCTGATCCGGGAAGATTCCACATGCCGCGGAGCAACTCAGCCCGTGCGCCATTACTGAGCCCATACTCCGCAACTACTGAAGCCCGTGCGCTCTAGGGCCCGTGTGCCGCAACTACTGAGCCCGCGTGCTGCAACTACTGAAGCCCACACACCTAGAGCCCGTGCTCCGCAACAAGAGAAGCCACCGCAACGAGAAGCCTGAGCACCACAATGAAGAGTAGCCCCTGCTCACTGCAACTAGAGAAAGCCTGTGCGCAGCAACGAAGACCCAACGCAGCCAAAAATAAATAAAAAATAAAATTAAAAAAACAAAAAAAACACAAAAAAAACAACAGTCAGAACAAGGATTTGCTAGATGAGTCTCTATACCCTGTAGCCAACTATCTTATCAACACCAGCAATCTCGATCACTGTTACAGAAAAGAGACGCTCGATCATCGGTTTGCTTTCCTTCCCCTCTCCTGCCGACCTGCACATAAGACACAGAACCCACCCTGTCCAAAACCCTTGGATCCCCAGTATGGTTACGCTCGTCCCTGGGATCAAAATCGTCCTTCTAGGTAAAAGAAAGACAAGAGCTCTAAATGACTTTTGTTCCAACCCCTGATGGTGACCCAAGGAGGTTTTTACTCTTATCATGCATGCTTATGTGTCACTTCAAATCTCTTTCATAACTATCCAGGAAGATGATAGCGCATAGCCAGGCACTCATGACCTCAAGAATAATTAAAACAAGGATGGCATAGCCTGCACGGTAACAACAACAGATTTCAGCACTGGACCACACAGTGCTGTTTGCATCTCCAGCCCAACTGGGAAATAGCAGTTCCAGCATACAGCCTGGTTTTTTTTTTTTGGCCAGCGATTCCCTCCGAATTTCTTTCGGTGAGGACAAGCAGATTCTCAGCCAGAACTAACAAATCTCTCCAGCATAAAAGATAAATCTGAGCCCCCCTGCCCCCCGCTTCCTCCTGCCCTTTGCCTGGTGCCCCTCACACCGACAGCTTAGCGGTCATATTTTGCTAACTATCAAAACTCGGATTCATTCGATTTGCAGATGGGGACCCCTATTGGTATGAAAAAAAAAAATCCCAGGGAAAATGGAAACTAGACACAGCCTTCTTCACCAAATATGCCTGAACTCACCAATAAAAAGACACAACACGCACAATTCCATTTCACCAAGAAAATACGGATGGAGCATTGAAATCCTCTCCCCCTGCAAGTGCACCAACAGACACCCCTCTGGGAAAAGCCTCCCCCCTTTCCCAGCGAGGCTCTAAAGGCAACCTCCTGGCACCCCCTGCAGGGACACGTATGTGCACACGCACGCGTCACTCCAGCTGCCGGTGTCACCGGGGCTGCCGTCCATCTCTTTGCTGACAGATCTCTGTGTTGGGCAGGATTTCCAATCCTTCATGACTATCTATTTGTCACTGCAGGTGAGTGGTGGCACTCAGGCTGATCCCCAGCCACTTTCACAGTTACTTATCTGTCTTTATGGATTCATCCTGTGTGTCAAGCCAGTGCATAACAGCATTACTGTCAGGGTGACAAAACTGTCCCCAGAGTGCCACAAATGATTCTCTCACCTTATGGCTGCTAGCAGGGGAAGCGCGGTGACACTACCTCGCCTTGCTCATCCTTCTCCGGCCCGAGCCTCGTTCCACCACCTCCTCCTGCAGGGAGAGCTAGCTAATGATGGGCTCAGGGGAGATGCGTGATCTCTCAAAATTATAGAGAAAAAATGGGGGCAGGGCTAGTGTTCACCCCTTCCCACCAGGCACCCATGCTCTTGTCACCTGCGCGGAGGTGGGGCACCCAAGTGTTGAACATCTGTCACTGCGGAGGCCCGAGAGGGGATCCCTTCCCCCTCCTCCCAAGGCCTGTCACTTGGCCACCCTCCCCAGCACACAGACAACACACAGTGAGGGAACCACGAGGCTGTTCCCTGCCAAGCTGTAAATCTGCACGGCCATGGCAAGCTGAGATCTGAATGTTGTCATTTTTAGAGCAGAAATATTAACTGGAACTAATAATAAATAAAGAACTTCGAGGGCAGGTTGGATTTGCCAAATGATTTGTAATCATTTTCGGGAGCTGACTGCTTCAAAAATAACATCTCATTTCTTTTCTGTCTTGAAATGGAGCCCCGGTTCCATTTTCCTCCACACGCTTCCTTCGGAATGTAATTTTGACAGCAACATGGTGCCTGTGGCCATGTAAGTCGGAAGGAAGGTTTCTGCTTTTCCTTTATTTTAATCCCACAACAGCACGCCGAAATTAACACAGGAAGGGGAACACAGAGTTTTTATTGCCACTGGGAACTTGCTCGAGGATTCCACATTAAGCCATGCTGGTCCTAAACCAGGCCCACAATCCTTTCACTGGCCTGCCCAGTGACCTTCTAATGCCACCCAACAGTTTCACAGATCCCTGCAAAATCAAGGTCAGTGGAGCCTAGCTCTGCTCACCAGGGAGGTCACACTATTATTTGGGGGCTTCGATAGTTGCTAAAAAAATT
Source organism: Aethalodelphis obliquidens (assembly GCF_003676395.1). NCBI lineage: Eukaryota > Metazoa > Chordata > Mammalia > Artiodactyla > Delphinidae > Aethalodelphis > Aethalodelphis obliquidens. The sequence goes on along the minus strand of NW_020838019.1, from coordinate 7,143,143 downwards.
AAAAAATAGATAGTCAACAAGACACTCTACTCACCAGGTGGGGTCGGGGATGAAGTCTGGTTGGAAGGCTTTGCTTTCCCACCGAAAGGTCAATTGGAATACAAGTGCACGGCGGGGGCACGCGCACACACACAGACACGCGCCAGTTCAGACGTGCCTCGCGCTCCGCTCTGTTCTTACCCCGATGAGCGCTCACTGTCTTGAGTTTTTTTTAAATAAGTTCAATCTGATTTCTGACACTGGAAAAACAAACCTAAAAGCAATTTAGAAAACACCTGCCCGTGAAGTCAGATGGCAAAATATCTAAAGCTTCTCTCGAAATCTGTGACCTCAGAGGCTGACATGGTTTGATGGGAAATTTAATGTAATAGGCTGCGAAAGCCAAGAGGCCTGTTGTCAGCAATGAAGTCTGAAAGTTAGCAGAATTAATAACACTGTACAATGGAAGAGCCCTCAAGGGACAGGGCTGCAGAACCAGGGCAGTGGGGAAAAATGACTTTTGAAGTCATTTCACTATGACATTCTGTCATCACTGCTAAACGGAAATAAAAAATCATCCAAATCGCCACATGTTTCTTTGTGTGTCCTTCCCTTATCTAATATAAAGTAATAACACCCCACCCAGGCTGGGAATGGACCCTCCAGGGATTCCGAGCGCTCCATTTTGAATCGCTAAATGCAATAAGAATAAATGCAAGTGGGAGTCTGTTTAGCAGAGAGTGATGCCTGGTCTGTTGCCCATCGAAAGCCAATAAATCTCAATGCTTCAACAAGAGATGAAAATAGTTATCTCATCATTGCAGTGCCAGGGCGAAATTTTCTCTGAGCCAGAGTATTTTTATAGATGATTTATGTCCGGGAAGGATAGTTATTTAGCAAAATGGCAGATAATGATGAATAGAAAGTAAATATGAATAGCAGCAAGGGAGTGGTGCTTTGCCGCCGCAGCAGACCAAACAAAATGCCTCCATAAAGTACATGCCACAGATAATTGCCATTACACTGAAACTAGCATCCCTGGATGACTGGGAGTGAAATACAAATGAGCCCATCTGATTTAGTGAGTGACGGCTTTTTGTTGTTCTAGAATACATGCCCCAGGAGTGTGCTAATTTTTCGTGAAAGCATACTTTATGTCTTTAGAGGAGTAGTTATGAGCACAGGCTCCAAGCTACGCTGACTGGATTCAAATCTCAGCGCAACTTCCTACTTGTGAGACCTTGGGTAGGTTGCTTGATCTTTCTCAACCTTAGCTTCCCCGTCACTAAGATGGAGATAACAGTAGTGATCTCAGAGCTTTGTTGCAAGGATGAATCTAGGGGAGCTGTACCATGATTCTTGGCCATGGAAGAACTAATACTGCATACACACTGGCTATTGTTAGGATCCAGCCACCCAGAGAACTATCTATTGCTCTTTCAATTTTATCCAGTCTTCACCAGTCGCTGAATCCTTCAGTTGAGTCCAGAGTGAGATTTGAGAAGAGGAGAGCTGTGAGGCGAAAATTTGCAGCCTACTGATTGGGTGGAGGTCAACATTTTCCCAGTATGTTTTTTGATCATTCCACCATCACTAGCCTTAATTCTCAAGGCATACGAAATGGTCATATGAAAGAGAAGTAAGGAACAAGAGAAATTATTCATGGAGTTACAATGGAAAGGAAGTCTATTTGAAAAATAAACAGAACTGAATTTTTGGAGCCTTTGAATAAAAGATAAGTTGACTGCACACAGAATGTCAAAATGGAACGGAAGGTATTTTTTTAAACACTTTTTTTTCTGTACTGAAGCACTACACGAGGAAAAAAAAAACCCAACTAATTACAGTTTTAAATGTCCAAAACGCCACGTCCACCAAAAGCCCGGTGCTCATTAGTACTAGTAATTAACTCTACTACTGTCAACACAAACAGCACACAGGCTGACAGATAGAGAGGAGCTCTGAGGGTGCTAATAAATCCGGAAATAACAACTTGACACACAGATGCACAAAAGGATGCAGGTGATAAAGAAATGTTGACATCAAATCTAATTATCTTCGAAACGGCCAACTACAGCACGAGCCACAGTAATGCACTGTTATAGCTGGTGATGAGCCCCACTGGAACGGGGCTTAACCGCTGCCTACAACCCAGCTTTTACAGCCCTTGTCAGAGCCGGTGAGGACAATATCAAACAGGAAATTACGAGTGTCATGACCCCTCCAAGTCAAAAATCCAGTGATGAATATGGACTCAGCAAGGCATAGCAGATTACCCCCTCACGAGTTCTAAAGCTGGGATGATATATGACATTTTTATCAGGCACTTTCTCAGGAATGTCACCAAGAGGGAAAATAAAGGCCCTGCAAAGAGGCAACTAGGTGAATTATGCAACTGTAATTGCCGATCATAACCTGATATGAGTTGAAATTGCTCTGTTTTCATATTGAGATAGAATAAAATTGTCGGGAAATGCAATGGTTCCTTAATGTGGGCTAGATGAGTCTAATATTCTGATCATTTTTCACTCGGCTGCAAGGTAAATCGAGCTTCCTTAACACAGTCACTGTGGCCCAGGGCAATCGAGGGGCCCAATTTTACACTTGAATTGAGCAAATATGTGTAAACCACGATTTTTCATATTTTCTGCATGCATAAGAAGATGAAACATCTTCATCATCTGTATTGTCTGGCTGAGCTTATACAAAATATTAGTTTATCTCTCCTACTTTGGTTCATTCCATAAGCGAGACACATAGATCTGAAGGACAGGCAATATCCCATATATAAAACAAGTCCATCTTTCATGCAGTCTCATTTCACAAGTTCTCCTATTTAAAACAACAAACCACCACAACAAAAACAGACACTGCCGCGGCATACAAAGGAAGCTTTTTTTTTTTTTTTCTTAAAGGGGAGGAAAAACTCCAAATAAAGGCCCTGAATACCACCAATTGTTCCTTCGTCCTCCTGCTTGTGCAGAGGAGGTGGGAAAAGCCCAAACAATCTTTGCTGTCTCTCCTAGACTGCTTCCCTTTTCCCCCTCAGATCAGTTATACCTGCAAGAGGATGGTATCAGCAACTTATTGCTTTCCCGCTGCGGCCTGCGGCAAATGGATAAGGAATGTGTCGGCTTTCTTCCTCCTTGGAGTCATTTCTAAACCTGGGAGTATCTTGATAGTATTATTGGGGTTCTCTGGTAGCCGGTCCTATTACTTCTCATTCCTGAGCCCCAGCCCCTAGAGGGTAGAGGACCCAGGCCCGGCAGAGCTGCTTCTTTATTGCAAAGTGAATTTTCCCCTCTACCTCTGTCACTCATCCTCAGGCCCTAGGTCAGCCACACAACACCATCCATGCACAGGGCAAGCTCTGCTTAGCCTAGAGCATGAGGTCCTGGAAATGGGTCTGCTAATGAATCAGCCGTTCTAAGGGCCATTATGGCAGGGTCCCTATGGACATGTGTTCCTTCCACTGTGATTTAGTACTGACCATCAATATATCAGGGCTATACTGGCTGATGTCTTTATCTTCTCGTCATTTTCTACAAGTATTCCATTGGTGAGCCCAGGCATGACTCTTCCTCCTGCCACGTTCAGCCATCAGTCACAGGGAAACCTGCACTTATACATCCAGCAAACACACAAAGCAGTCAAATAATCTCATGGTTTTTTGTCCTTTTAAAAAGCATCAAACCATTTGTTTCTAATCAAAAGACCCCTGGATAATAGAGTGTTAGTGACAGAGAAATCAACGAGGGATAAATAAAACTGACAGACTGGGAAGAACCATTCAAAATGAGTCAAATTCAGCATGGGACAGTCACACCCCAGAGCTGAAATCTTCTGACGCTTCTTCTGTAGTGTCCGACCTGCTCTATCATGACTCCGTGCTATATAGATCAATGCCGAACAGAGTTTGCTAAAACCGTCTAAAGCTGGGCTAAGCTAAGGTACAGTTGGGAAAAAGTGTTTCCTATGGTGTACTTGTGTGTGTCTAAGAGACCACTGTGTCAGTCTTAGGTACCCTCCCACCCTACCCTGCTCGAGTTTTCTCCTTTGTATGCCCACTGCATCTAAATGGACAGCACTTCAGTGCTCTCAAAGGCAGGGGCCTTGCCTTATTTGTCTTGTTATTCCCAGCATCCGGCACAGTCCCTGGCAGAGTTGGCATCAACAAGTAATCCCTGAATGAACAAGTGAATGAAGTGATGCCTGTGGCAACTGGCTAGTGTATTCAATATCTAATGCTGTGTAACAAATTACTCCCCAAATTAGGGGTTTAAAACAATAAGCATGATTATCTCAGAGTTTCTATGGATCAGGAATTTGGTTCAGGGTCTCTCACAAGGATGCAGTCAATGTACCAGAGGGTGCTGCAGTCATCTGAGGATTGATGTGGGCTAGAAGATACACTTCTAAGCTCACTGCCATGGCTGTTGGCTGGAAGCCTCAGTTCCCTACCATGAGGGCTTCTCCATAATGCTGCTCATAGCATGGCAGCTGGCTTCCCCCAGAGTGAGTGGTCCAGACAGAAGGAGATTGAGATTAACCACAGTGCCTTTTATGACCTAGTTTTCTCCCTTATTATGTTTGTCAGAAGCAAGTCACCAAGTCTAGCCCACACTGAAAGGGAGAGGATTACATAAGGCTGTGAATTCCAGGAGCTGGGGATCACTGGGGACCATCTTGGAGGTTGGCTACCACTGCTAGATTCTAAGATAACAATGAACTCAACCAACATTTATTGAGTTCCCTCTATGTAACAGACCCTGTGCTGGGTGCTAGGGATACAATAGTCAGTGGAAAGCAAGGTACATGGCTCCTGCCCTCATGGAGTTTACAATCCAGTAGGGAAGCTGGGTGTTAAAAAACTAGAATATGAGTATTACGTAGAGTGGCGGAAATGTAGGAGCACAGGGCACCCTTAGCTTAAGATATATAAACTGGAACCATAGGCCGTTAGACAGATTGTCTTTTTTTTTTTTTGCGGTATGCGGGCCTCTCACCACTGCGGCCTCTCCCGTTGCGGAGCACAGGCTCCGGACGCGCAGGCTCAGCGGCCATGGCTCACGGGCCCAGCCACTCCCCCTGTGGGATCTTCCCGGACCGGGGCACGAACCCGTGTCCCCTGCATCGGCAGGCGGACTCTCAACCACTGCGCCACCAGGGAAGCCCCAGATTGTCTTTTTATACGTGGATTCTTCCCAAATAATTATACATTGTCCTGAAAATAGAGTGCTGGATTGTAAGTGAGGGTGAGCCCTTAATAGGTAGCAGGCAAGAATCAGAGATGGTTATCAGCTTCCTCTCTCCAGCGAGAAACTTCTGGCCAGGAGGGCAAAGACTTGCTCAATTGCAAAATAATAACTTTATATCAAAACACCTTCATTTTTCAGAGAGAAAACAAGTCATAGGTGGAGATAGAAAATCTGCTTTCTGAGCCCTAAAGATGCCCTTCTAATCACTAGATAAGGGGGGGATTGCACTGTACCCCTAAATGATCTGAACCCAACTAAGCCTAAACAAAACCTTCCTGAGTCATTTATTTACTATTTAAAATTTTCTTCATTTTTTATTTTTCAAATAATAGAAAGACAGTGAGTGTTAAGTTTGGGGGGGGTTCTGTTTTTCTTGTTTTGTTTTGTTTTTTTAATCCAAGGATCGACTTCTTTCTTCCTAGGGAATCTTTATTGAATTGCAACTCACTCGATATTATTAAGAATTCTGATCAGAGGTAAACATGCAAAACACTCTGCTGAGGGGATTAAGACTCTTTGTTAGTGTTTACATTATCTGTTTTTAATTCCTATATATCCTTTCTTTATCTCAGTGTTTCAACACTAGTTGCAAAACAGCCCTCACTAGCAGTAATGAGTCCCGGACCTTTGCAGACCTCCAGACACGGCTCCTTGTGTAGATAAGGCAGCCCCTTAACAAAGCTCCGTATCTGGATCAAGGTCTTTTACTGCTTTTCCACTTTCTTTGGCTCATCTGGCCTTCCAGAGGCTAAACCAGCTCACTAAATCAGGGAGTTCAGGGTGATGGCTTAGTCGGCTGAATCTCTGAACTCAGCTGAGTCTAATGAAATGGATATGCTGTTCTTGGCTTCCTGAGTACCAATCCCCCCCCTCCCCTCCCACCCCCGTACCGCAGCAGGGCTGAATCAAAACTGGGCCCTGTCCCCCAGTTAATCCCAGTTCACTGGTATGAACTAACGCTAAATTAAGCTTGTCCTAAGGATTTCAAGAATCAGGCACAACTCAAGTCTCCATCTCTCCCTTCCATGAATTTTCATGCTGCATTTGGGGTAAAGAATGCTCCCTGAGTTCTGCTTGCGTTGGAATCACAGTAAAGTGTCGAAGAAAGAGGAGGAGATTTTAAAATAATGGGGTTGGTTCGACTGCCACTTATTCTTATTTTATTTAGCAAGAGAGGAACTGAGTTCCGTCTTTTCTCTCCTGGAGCCCCAATTTTCCTCTCAGCCATTTCTATGATTACATATACCTTCTACTCTTTTTTCATTACCAACTCACCTACACATCGAAATGGTACCTATTTCATCTTCCTGTCCTGTCTCTTCCTGTATGCCCCTTCCAGAGACTTAATTCAGACACAGTTGCTAGGCAACTATACATCATAGCAGCCAGTCACCAATTACTAATTGTCCTCAGCACTTTAGCCTTACAAATCTGGACCGCCTGCAACAATGGCAAGTAGTTTCGATGGCCAAAAACACACCAAAAGGTTTCTTAGCTCAGTGAAGACAGAAGCACTAAAAATAAGGTACCACCATCATGGCAGTAACGAAGACTTCCGGTCTCTCATACCCACCAAAGCGTGCAGTTATAAAGCCACCAGCTTGGCACTGTTCCCTGGTCCTGCTCAGGGGGTAAATTGGAGGTACGGTTGGAAATATCTGAACACACGCACTGATGGAAAAGTGGACGCCGGCGTTTCACACTAACTCACCTTTCTCCCCAGTGGCACCACCCATTTCTACAGTTGCTAGTTGAATTGAGGGTCTATCAGTAATCAAATTTCAGCCTCAATTTTATGGTGAGTGTAATGGAGTTAATTTCTCTAATGCTAGCAGTTCATGGAAGGGGTCTCTCGTGGCCGCACAGACCTGGGATTCGCAGCAGCTGTCAGAGATGCCGCTAAGGAATTCCTTATTAGCTAAGATGCAACCAGGCAGAAAACTCATTACACAGCTAAATATACTGAATCACATCTATTAGAGAAAAATGAACTTGATAATTACAACAAATAACTGCAGAAAGTGTTCAAGGAAAACAACAATGACCCACACCAGGATCTAAGTATACATTGGAGTGTGAGCTGCCCAAGACTAAAGGGAAACTAGGAATGTGCAGCCTTGTGCTGAAGGAGAAACCAGTCTCAAGGTAGGTGGAGCTGATTTAAGTTGCCTACGAAAATGACAAATTTACATTTCAAACGTGCCCTTGTTTACTGGGTATATGGAAAATTTTAATTAGAAAGAAATGCTCAGAGGGTAAACGCTTTGTTTGAAGACAGGTTCCCGGTGCAGCGGGGCTGGGAGGGCTGTAAGGGAGCCCACAGTAAACATTCCGTTTGACAAATAGAGATCTCTAATAGCTCAGTGGCACGCACGATTTTCCCCGGAGCCTCACCAATGTTGAGAGTCAAGCTTGTCTTTTTCTCTAACACAAAATCGAAGTCTCTGAGTTGGAGGACCTTTGCCATCCCCAGCTGAGGAGTCTACGGGAGGAGACCCACTGCAAATATCGCCTACCCATTTTCTGAGTGCCTGACCTCACTCAGGGAAAGAGTTGCTACTATCACAGGTGGTTCAGGGCACTTCTGCTTCTCATGGCAAGGCCACGGAACCAAGTTAATTTGAGCTGAGACCTAGCAGGAGATGATCTTTGAAAACCAGGAGGAGAAGAGGCTGGGTAGAGAGAGGAACGAGGAGAATAAAGACAGAAGAGGTGCCTTCCTATCCTAGAGGTCAAGGAGAGCCCCAAGAAAGTGTGAAGAGCAAGGGTCAAAGCTGGCCAAAGCCTAGAGAAGTCCCTGACTCTGGCAACTTCCTCTCCGCAGAGGGGCCAGATGGACACGTTTTTTAAGCACAGACAGGGCAGGATGGTTTCACCTCTCTCACGTCTGCTGAACAAAAATACAACTTTGGCCACTGCCGGCAGCAGCAGAAGAGACCAACCCACTCCGAACCCTGGGAGAATTAAGAGTCAAGCCTGTACATCCACACGAATAACTAAGCAGCCCTTTCCTCTTATTATTCATATTTTAAAGGGAATGGAGACAGAAGCAGTGAATTTGATTTCTCTATGACACTCAGGTGTGCTGATCAAAGAGGTCTATTTCCCTGTCTTACTGTTCTGGTGGAATGGCCTTTGGCACAAGTCAGGGATACTCTTGTTTTTGTCAACAACTCAGTCTGTGGCCTTTTTTCCTAGTTGCCCTCCAGGAAAGCTTTCCTGGGGCTCTCAGCTCCAGGGCTTCTAGTGCAGTCACCCCTAGCCCTGGCATCACCCCGCTCCCCTAGCTTCCATCAAGGCAAATGAACACATGTGCTCAAAACTCCATGGGATATGAACTCGGAAGGATAGAGCCTTGAGAGCTGCTGGCCGCCACGGTGGGACCAACACCAAAGAGGCAGCAGTAGCACATGGAGTAGAAGAACGCAGATCACGGCCACGCATTTGAACCCAAGGTCATACTGCACTGAAGTCAGATATTCTTGACCTTTTCAAACACATGAGCCAATAAATCATCTTTGCCGCTACCTCCCCACACTTCCCAGCCAGGCTTTTTCCCCCCAGTTTCAAGTGAAAGAATCCTGATAGAACATCACCTGCCCACTGTCAACCACAATGTTTCCCATGGACTCAGCCTGCCCTTGAAGGAAAGGACAGGGGAGAACCATATGACTTAAGAGGAAAGACCTAACCAGGTGACGGCTGACTCTGTTTAGTGGCTGCATTCTGTGGTCCAGACGCCCTGGGAATGGGCATTTCAGAACCCCGGGCACAGCATGGCGGGTCGCTGGGCACCGGCCCTTATTGCTGGTAGAAAGATCAGAAGACATGGGAGTTTCTGTCCCAACCAGTCAGCCAGCTGCACTGTGTTTCATCACATATCAGTTTTTACTGAAAAGAAAACCATACAAATTTAATCAGCTCTTCATATGGAAATATTTAACTTTTTTTCCCCTGGAGTTGTTTGATATTATTGTTTTAAGAGTCAGGATTACAAAAAATATCAAGATGTGTGATAGTGGTGGACACAGAAAGCATCCATTTCTGGCAAGAATGCAAGTCTCATTTCCAGTAGACTCAAGTCTTAAATGCACTGGCGTCTCCGTCAATTGCCTGGCTCAATGAAGAACATATTACACGCCCATAACCATGAAGTATAAGACAAGAACGATCCATCTTGCACAGCCCTCACCCATTGTCAAGGCAGGACGCTATTATCGGTGAGAATCATATGATCTCAGAAAAGCTCCTGTTGCCCACAAGTTTAGGGAGTGTTCTGTTTTGGCATCCAAACCTCTGAGGTTTCTGTTTGCTGCTCTACCCTTCAAAGATGTTATCAAACGGCCTTGTTCCAGAACTTTTAATCTCTGAAAACCTGTAATGTGGAACTCTCTTACCTATATGCCTATTAAAGAACGATGCTCTCTCTCCGTAGTCATAAAATGTAAAACACCTCTTAAGAGACTTCCTTTGTTTCCCAGCCAAGGGCACATGAGATGAAAGAGGCTGCCTTTTAAATATAATTTTAAAACATTCTGTGAAATAAAATGAAGTATTGATATATAGAGTGATTTAAAAATGAGGACTGCTTTTGAGATCACGGGGCAGTTTGAAGTGCAAAAGTGATGTAAGTTAGAGGCCAATGCCAAGAGCTTTCCATCTCAGAAATGGGTCATCAGAAACTTAGGGGCGAGGAAAATATAGCGCATTGGGAAGACATGTGCACTTGAAGACCACACATCACTTGTGTCAGTTCGTGAGGAGGGCGGGTCAGCTAACTGCAAAGCCTAGCCCAAGCCCAGCTGGGACAAATGTTGACACTGTCCCGAACCGTCCCCAACCACAGTCTCAAATCCTTCGAAACTCCTAATCCTGAGATACGTGCAAAGCGATAACGTGTGCAAGAGATGCAGCTATTATTAGATCACCGATCCAGATTCATTTTCTCAGTGTTATTTCGCTTGATGGTGGAGGAATCTAGTTACTAAATGCCATGATATCTGCCAGGTGGGCAGAGTTAATCTCCCAGGCTCCTGTGAAGATTTCTTCTGGCCTTTATCATGTTAGTGACACTGACCTCTGCCCTTGAAGGAGAAGTGGTGAAAACTGTTAGCCATGGAGAAGAGAGAAGCCTGTTCCTGAGAGGAGGAGTTTGGGGAACTTGAAGGAGAAGTGGTGAAAACTGTTAGCCATGGAGAAGAGAGAAGCCTGTTCTTGAGAGGAGGAGTTTGGGGAACACAAAGCACAGGAAACTTTTATGTCAACGTTATGGATCATGCTTTTTTTAGTGGAAGAAGAAATCCCATTGCTGAAATTGAAGACGTCTATCTCCAGATAACCCACTGCTTGTGGTGTGATTTCAGTTGGAACCTTGCAAGTAGAATGGTTTCCTACTGCCTGTTCTGGTGTTTCTGTCACTTCATATTGAGGTTTTTTTTTCTCTCTAGCAAATAAATCAGAAAGTTAATAGTTCTGTTGATTTGTTGAAGTTTGTTGGGTTTTTTTTTCCCCTCCCTTTTAAAAAATAAAGAAAAGAAAAGAATAAAGAAAAGAAAAGCTTTAGGGCTTCCCTGGTGGCGCAGTGGTTGAGAGTCCGCCTGCCGATGCAGGGGACACGGGTTCATGCCCCAGTCCGGGAAGATCCCACATGCCGCGGAGCGGCTGGGCCCGTGAGCCATGGCCGCTGAGCCAGCACATCCGGAGCCTGTGCTCCGCAACAGGAGAGGCCACAACAGTGAGAGGGCTGCATACCACAAAAAAAAAAAAAAAAAAAAAAAAAGAATAGCTTTAAAGGGGGGAAAAAACGGATCCCAGCATGCTGACCACCCCAACGCAGTTTCAGGCTGTGGTCATGCCAACTGTCTAGTGAAGAGAGAAATTCCACTGTAGCAGAAGTAATAAAATCTTCTTTTAAAGCACAAATACCATGCAGGGAGGTAACGTAAACCCTTGCATTGCAACGGGGAAGGTGGGGTCGTACAGAGTAAAATATGGACTGGAGCGCTGGGGATTTGCGGTCACCACACTGCTTTGGAGAATCTTTCACCAAAAGCAGCTGTTTCCATGACCCAGAACCTTCTCTTCCTCTTAATCCATCACCCAGAGGATTTTAGAAAGATGTCAGCTATTATCTGAAGCTATCTTCATTGTTATTCATATGACGAAATATTTATCACCCACTCTGCTTTTTCAAAGAGGCTGATCTCAGAGACAGATAGCTGGGAGATTCTCATCAGCATAGCAGCAGGCTTAGGGCAAAGCCAAATGTGACTGCCCTGGGAGACAGACAGGTGGATACGGGGAGGAAGCTACTGCTTCAGAGTCAACAGACCACTGTTATCTTATCCGCCCCCAAACCACAGAGCCGAGCATTTCACAAGAGTCTCTATCTGGATTTCTAGATCTCATAATTGACAAATAATTGACCTGCCTTAAAATAGGGGTCAGAGCTCCCCCAGTTACCACCCTTGGTGATGAACACACTGGGCCAACTGTTCCCCAGGCAGCCGGGAGGCATCCTGTCCCCGCCCCAGGTCCCCCCCCCCCCCACCCCGTCGGTTACTCCAACAAAAGGCAACAGTTGAACGTAGAGGAAAAGTCAAGTGAAAAGAGCTCTCGGATCCCGTGACACGAGGTATTCAGCGGCCAGATTGCTTTCACACAATCACTCAATATCTCTGATGATGGCCAGACTTAGACTGGGGGATCCACTTGTCAGGTACCGCTTGGACACTGAGAGCCGGCAAGCTGGGGACAGACTGCAAAGCCAAATGCCTGTTTCCGAATTCAGGCTCTTCACGCAAACATCCGTGGCCTTGATGCACTGCAGAATCCTGGGAAAAGAGCCGGCAGAGCAGGAGGGCAGGGCCCCAAGGAGGGACCACTTACAGTCTCTACCCCCTGACGGGCCTTCCCGCTTCCCTTTCCCGAAAACTCTGCTCGAGGGGAAGGAGGGGGCGGCGCTCCTGGGGAAGTGAGACGCAGTAGCAGCATCGCAGTCCCAGTCATCCCCTTAACGCCCCGAATGAATTAAACACCCAGATACAAAGACCTGTATTTCACGTCACCTGGTATTCCCTCCCGCCCTCCCACCACCCGGGCGGTATGTAAACATTACAATTTCCCCCCCTCATCACTTTGGATTTAATTGTATTCCTAATTGAAAATGAAAATTAATTTGCTTTTGATCCATTCCAGGTGGCAGATCAGGCTGCAGTGGTAGCCGAGCGTTTCTTTTCCCCTCACTCTCCGAGTGACCACACACACACACACACGTGCCCATAAACACCAGCCTGCGTCACGGGCGTGAACAGGCAGCAGCCTCTTTCTGCACAAGATCTTCTAGTGTCTCTCATCCCTTGGTTGATTGGCGCCGTTCAATTTTTTCATAGAAGATTTAGCAAAGTGACGATACTTGTGGAAATCAACTGCTGACAGACTTGCTGAGTTAAGTACATAATTAAGGCTGTGGAAATACAGATGTTGAACAATGGCGGCTTACATCAAGATGTGTGCGGGGATCACAAATAACCGGGCATCTGGTTTCTTTATCTAAGTACCTTTCTTACGGTTTGGATCTTAATTTTTTACAGTTGACAGCAGTGTTATTTGAGCCAGTCAGTGGCATCTGGCTGCTGGGGGAAAGAAAAAAAAAAGGAAAAAGAAAGAAAGCAAGAAAGAGTGGGGGGGGGGAATCTCCATGCACTTTAATTAATTGTGGAGAAATTACATGGTCCTTCAACCGTGTAGTTTGTCATCAGTACACATTACAGATTTATATTAGATGTTTCTCCACAGTGTCAGGAATAATTAAAAGGGGGTAGGAAATGATGCCAACCAGCAATGCTTTACATCGGTGGTGAAAGTTTTATATTTATTACAGCCAAACAATTTTAGAAGAAGATGTCAACTCAGAGGCTTGACTGTGCGTGGAATACATATCGAGCTGGAGGGGAAGCCAAGGCTGCTGGAATAATGAGAGAGTGTTCATGTTTAATCTAACAGGCCGACCAGAATTGGTGTGGCGTGCCAGAGTTATTAAGGATGCGGCATCCCCTTTTTTCTCCTAAAAGCATTCACCCCAAACAATAAGTAACGTACGCTTTTTTTTTTCCCCTGAAATGATCTTCATCCAATTGCCCTTTCTGATCCTAATAAGAACAGAAAAAACAACTGTATGCAAATCACTTCTTTTGCTCAATTAATTTGTGCCACACTTTTGGCTTGGGCAGCACTGGTGGAATTACTTAGTAGAAAGATAGCAAAATGACTCTTGCCTTCATTCAGTACATGATTACGGCATCCCTGCCAGGGCCTTCCACTGAGGGGGCCAGGCACAGACAAGAGCCAGCGTGAATGGTAGTCACCATCCCGTAACGCACATCTTTTGTTTGTTTGTTTAGGCCGTGCTGCGCAGCATGTGGGATCTTAGTTCCCTAACCAGGGATCGAACCCGTGCCCCGTGCATTGGGAGCTCGGAGTCTTAACCACTGGACTGCCAGGGAAGTCCCCTGTAATGCAAATCTTAGTTTCCTTATTCCTGGTACCACTGAACAAACCTGGAACATATTCCTTTATCTTTTCTAGAGATCACAGGCAAGGACAACATTTAGAAACCAAAGGTCACAAAAAAGCTCTTAGAAACATCCCACGTCAAAGGGCATGGTACATCAATCTTCTCGTTAGTTCTCTCGATAGAGCAGATTTCCTTTTGTATCAGGAGTTCATCAGGCAGCACATTACCGGGGATGATTGGACGCCCTCAACCTTCATCGTGGGGCTTGCAGGAGAGTCAAATAATCCCCTAGTATGCGATGCCTGTCACTTCTTATTTATTAGCTTCTTGCCCTGGATATTTTCATAATTTCCATTTAGCTCGTGTGGCCCCAGAAGTGGAGACAACCTGGGAATCACAGCCTCAGGACGGCTTCACCTTTGCTCCCACAGACTCAGACGAGAGCAGTGCGCCAAACCAGGATTCTCTCCTCAGCGTCTGTGGGTCTAAATGGTGGGAACCCTCCTCCCTGAAACCCTCACGAGGTATGGAAAACGGCACTGGAGTCCTCAGAGCAACGCAGGCCTCAGGGAATTGCCAGGTGGGTCTAACAGGGACAATTTGCTTCTACCGTAAAGTAATAATACCCTCAATTATGTTAAACAATTTAATAACAATATCCTTAAATTTATAGTGCTTTAAAAATTTCAAAGCACTTTTGTAAATATGATTTGATTTTACTAATATTTGTGTAACTCAGTGTGGAGGTACAAAAAGGGGAGAAACCACAGCGCTTTCTTCTTCAGTTCTAAATAAAACACACACCTCACTCATTTTCCCTTTGCTGATGGCTTAGGAAAAGTCTGTGTTTCGCTTTCGAAAGTACTCTCTGGACTTCCAATATAATAGAAACTTCTGCTTGTGGCCCTGCATCCTTTCTGACTATTCCTATCTCTTATCACTCCGCCATGAACATTGCTTCCACACTCCTCTCTCTCTAAGACATCAAGGCCAGTCCTACCTCAGAAACTCCGATTTACTGTCCCTCTGACTGGAACGCTAACTCCAGGTCTTTCAGATCTCAGCTTAAATGTCACCTCTCAGAGAAGCTTTCTCTGACCTCTCTAATATTACCCACCCCTCTACCCCCATTTCCTAAGTCACTATCTGAAATGACCTTATTTATATATCTGTTTAACACGGCTTTCTCCCACTGGCACGTAAGCACCAAGAGAGCTTGGAAATACACAATTTCAGGGAAGATTTCTCTGCGTGCTTCAATAATTAGTCTCAAATAATCTATGTGTCAAATTTTTCTTTAATTCAGTAGAAAATCTTTAATCTGGTTAGTATAACTGAAATTTTGACCATGTAAATGATCTTTCTTCATCCCACTTGGGTTTCAAAGCCGTGGGTGGAACCTCTCTTTTGGAGTGGTCCTAATGGAATTAACCAAATTTAAAGAGATGTTGACCTGAAACCATTATTACTGGAAAGAAAAGAATCTGAATAGAAGGTCCAGCCACTGCATCTTGTGTCCCTAAAAGGATTATTTAAGTCAATTTTTCCACCGTAAGTAATAAAGCGGTTCCCTCACCAGTCAGGAGGTTTGAACTCTGATTTGAATTGAGGTTTCCCGAGGCTCAACCCAAAACCCCTGCTAAATGCAGCTTCGGGGAGGAGCCGCTAAGCGCAACTGTGGCCAAGGTGAGAACTGTTGGTTCATGCCTTGAACAGCAGGTACCAATGGCAGCCCCGCACGCTGAGGGCTGGCCAGGACCAGAAGAAAACAAGTTTAAATTCGAGCAGGCAGATTGGAACCCAACTAAGAAAACAAATTCCTACAGGAAGTGAGAGGCCTAATAAGTGACCAAGCGACTAAAAATCTCTGGAGAGGTTAGGATCCATCCCTGACACCTGTACTTCTTGAGGATTGTGCCTGGTTCATGTCTGTAGCTCTGTACGGTTACCTAATATACTAAGCATTCAAGATCTATGTAGTGGAGGGAGTGTGGAGGACAGGTCTTCCCGTAAGCTCCATGAGGCCAAGGTCCTGTCTCTCCAGTACTCGGCACAGTGGGAGACATAGAAGTTTGTGGAAAGAAAAACATAAATCAATGAATACATCAGTCAATGAATGAATGGGCCAGATCATTCTTGATAATCCTGTAGAGGTGTTAATGTTTCTCTCTCGAACTCTACATAGTTTCTTTCCAGAAGGCAAAGTATCTTTCCTTCTCCTCCATCCCTCTGTATCAACTCTGAAACAAAGATTCTCCTACTTCTGGAGAAGCAGAGGCGCCTCTGACAACCTGTCCTGCTCATCAAATTCATTAACAATACCTTCATTAAGCCTCAACCATGCAGCACCATTACATGCTGTAGAAACAGCTAGAAGGAGCAGGTTCCTGGAGTCTGGGCGCGAATGGCTTAAAGGCCCCTGACAGGTGTGACGCGTGTAGTGTCAGCTCGGCTCTTGATCTCTTCCCTTCCCTTCTCATCCTCCCTGACAATCCAGTTTGCCCTTTTCAAGTAGAAGAAAAGGCGTGTAAGCAAAAGGCCCCCGTTGCCGAGGTGCGCCCTCCAGCCCTCCCAAGCCCTGCTGGCTGCTCTAGTTGTCCTGCCTTGCTTTTACACGCGGACAGCCATGAGGGCAGATGAAAACTCTCATGGCGTCTAAGGGACTGGATTTCCTCCCCCAGTTTTGCAGTCAGAAGTAGACAGCGAGGCTTGCGGGATGAGGGCAACCGAGAGAGTGGGGAAGGCCCTTCCCAAGTGGAGCACGATCTTGTTGCATCTGGTATCACGGCAGGAAGCACTTCACCAAGAGGCCACTGCACTGAGAGCCCTCTACCTGGATTTTAACCAAACTTGTGCCTCTACAGACCTGCGGTGTTCCATGCTTCTATCACCGGCTCCGAACCCCACAGGGGTCAAGTTACATGATGTGAGGTTCTTCCCAACTCCTAGATTCTGATTCTATTTGTGCTTGAAAATATCCTCTGATTGCCTCTGGTGGGTCATCTTTCTGGGGACAGGTCTCTGCTTAGACCCTAATTTAATGCAGCTGTAGCCACCGTGACGAGGATTTCATTTTTGATGTGTTCACTCCTGGAATAAAGGTTCCAGTGGTGCCAAAAAATATAGGCCTTCTATTAGGGCGAGTTCACTTCCATGAGCAAGAATATTAGGTATACAGGTTCAGGAAGCTCTAAGACGAGAAGTAGAGTAGGGTGTATTCTTATTAAATGTGCTTTCTACAATTCTAAAAATAACGACAGCTTTGAGGATAATTTAAAGTTATACATAATACCACCATTCTAATAGACCTCGATGACATTCACATGCATATTTTTCCATATTTTTGAACATAAAGACTAAATAATCATTAATCGGCTGTTTTCATTTCATAGCACATCGTAAGCATCTCCCCATGCTTCCATGTTGTCTTCATAAACATTACCTATGTTTTTTCTAGAGAAGAGTCTATAAAAACTTAAACCATCTATTAAATAAGGGACTAGAAATATAAATCCCTTGTAATTCAAAAACTTCTGGCAATAGGAAAAAATAACATCTGAAATCTGTGCAGCTGTGATACAGCAGAAGAAAAGTGAATAAAGGATATATTAGATGATTTTGCCTAAAAGCAGGAGCACTGAACCCTATTCTCTAGCTTTAGGACCTCTGGGAAATTAATCACTTTCCCTTTGCCTTAGTTTTTTTCCTTAATGAGACACAGAGGGTAGAGTTGGGTGAACTTGAAAATCCTTTCCTGCTCTAAAATTTTATGTTCATGCCTTAAAGCAACTTTATTCTAAGGAATACAAGGAACTACAGGTACAGTTTAACATACTCCTTACAGGAGTGGTACAGTGGAAACACACTGGGTTATGTCATTTCCCCCTTATGGGAACCGACCTCTCCAACACACATGGCTTCAGCAGCAGGATCCTGGCAGTCATATTTGCTCAGGGTGGCCTCACCATCCCCCCCCCTTCCTAAGCCAGAGTGGATTATTCCAGAAGTGGTAACCTTCTTTCAGCCGCGTGGACAGAGATACAGCAAAAGTTGGTGTGCTGAAAGAAGGGAGCAAGCAGACATGCAGGGAAATGCAGAAACCAAAGACAGAAACCTCCACCCACAGCTATTCCTAAGATCAGGTTTAATGAGATACTCTGTATCCTCGACAAAGTTCTACCAAAACAGTCATGCCCCTCATTTCACTTGTATATCTCACCCAGCAAAAAGCACTCATCGTTAACAGTCTCCATGAAGTGTCCTCAGTATTACTGCACACCTACATACCTCTTGGTAATTTAAAAGGAAAGAAACAAAGCAGTATTATTTGCTCCATCTGTAGGAGAGGAACAGAGGCAATGAGCTTGTAAAAACCCAAGTAACATGGAGATGTCCTGGCTGAGCTAGAGCTCAATCCACAGACTCTTGCTTAGCACAAAGACTACCTGTGAATTATTTCTGACCCTACAGCTTAACTTCTTTCTGTACAACAGAGTGGGAAACCATGAGAAGGAGCTAGAACGCTCAAAACTTCAGTGTTTTCAGAAACGAACCAGTTTCTGAATGAGCTTGGAGTTCTGGGCACAAAGAGGCTCCAGTTTTTGGTTTTGACCCTTGGATCTATCTTTATCACCCAGGGATCCTCTCAGTTCATTCTGCCTTCAATGCTAGGAACTTGGATTCCTGGCCTCAAGAAATGGGGTCCGGTCTTCTGGTTGTTTTCCCTCAGTCCAGCCCTAATGACTGCCTTCTTATGCATGCAGAGATGTTAACAGAGATAGGCAACACGGAAGCTTGGAACTGAGTCCAGCCAGAATGTTGAAAACATTAAAGAGCTAAATATTAGATTAGGACTAATGTGCTAAATTCAGAATACTGAGGGGCAATTGGAACCTTAAAATAGGATAGACAGCTGAAATCGTGAGCTTTTTTTGTGCTCTGCCTTCATCTACCCACCTATCTGCAGGTCTAATCTATCAGGTATTTAACCATACAGCAGAGATATTTCCTTCACTCCTCGGGGGAAGAAAGCCAGGAGGAATTGGTTCCATATGAAACAACGTGATCTCTATTACGTTTCTAAATTAAAACTTTGCAGCCCCTGGATGTGATAACTGTGTTTGTTCATTACAGTATCTCTACCATCGCCGCCACCACCACCACAAATCCCAACCTCAAAAACAAAGAAACTGGAAAGGGAAAGAAATGTATTCGATATATATCCCACACCCAGGGATCAATGTACAACTGCGGTTTGGTTTAAAGAGGGAGGAAGTGAGGGCAAGATACAAAAACGTCTGACAATTCCAGTTATTTCAGCACAAACGTAAAGAATGTTCTTGGGTTTGTCTGCATCAAAACGTTCCCAAGGTTTCCCATAAGTAGCAGGAAGCTGCTTTGTGAAAGACCCTTGTAACACACTGAGACAATGATCTACAGTTAAGTGTTCTCCAGGGGGCCTCAGCATGACAAACCCTAATGGCTCCAAAGGAGCCCTTAAAACCTACCATGTCAATGAGCTCCCCCAAGCATGGGGATTTAGAGTTATGGATTAGACCTCTTAACTGTTCTCCCCTCAAAATACCTTAAAGACCCTTGGCTCCCAGGGGAGGAGCCGTTAGAACCAGTGTCCGGTTAAGAGGTCTTTGGGAATTCACGTGTCGACATAGTTCCGGGACATCCAATGACGACAATGCATTCAGCTGAACGCCCCCCCGCCCCCACCTTTCATGTTACCAAAAGCCCGACTGAAGGGCCAGAACCCCAGCGACCAACCCCAACAAAATGAAGAAGAGACCTCATAGGGGGTCTCATGTCATTTCTGGCTGTGGTCTGGGTAGCTATGTGGTCTCGGAAACAACACCTATTTTCTTGGTGCTTTAATTGTTATACCAATCCAGTACTGATGCGGCAAGTTATCTTGCAAGTTTACATTCAGGAATACCTTAAAATAAAAGTAGGCGATTTGACTAAAGAGAACATGTTTTACAGCCAAAATAACAAAATGGACAAATCAGATCCCGTCCCGTCAATAAGGCCCTTCCCGCTGACTATCAGTCGCTTTGAGAGGTGTGTGAGTTCTTTGGGAGCACCAGGAAAAACTCGGAACCAACTCTGCATTTTCTGACCTCAGTGGTTACAGTAACACACAAAAATGGTATCAGATGGATGATCCCAAACTCTCTCTGCTTAGAACGGTGCCCACGTACTATTATTGTGAAAGGGATTTATTCCAATTATGTTTTGCTGGTGACTCAATGTGCTTCATTTCCTAAGCACACACTGCCAATGAGGGGTGAGCGCCTAACACACACGGCTACAGACACCAGCTTATCACTGGAAAGTATTTCAAGCCAATTTCTGTGAAAACGTAAACTATGATTGTAAAAAAGTATAGCTCCAGAAGAATTAGAGAAACTTTAGTGGCTTGAAAGCATTAATGACCTTTTTCAAGATCCTAAAACTACTAAAAGAGCTCTGTTACCAGGTCTTATGTTCACATCATCCTATTGGTCTCGAGAGCTCAGTTCATTCCCCACCTGTGGCTAAACAGGTTCCAGGGCACAGTACTATACACAGCAGAGCATTTGGGAAACTTGTGGGATAATGACTGTAGCAGAACTGGAAATGATTATTTCCAAATAAAAGCTTTGTCCTCCCAATGTGTTCATGCCAACAGGCTGTGCTGAGATGGCAAAGTGAGGCACAGTTTTTTTTTTTTTTTTTGGCTCAAATTTTCCATCACTCTTTCTTTTTCTTATATAGCTAGGGAATTCTTTTCATTTTTGAATCATAAAGCTCTTAAACTCTGGTTTTAAGATGGAAAAGCAACGGGATCTTTTATTAGAAAAGTGCTGCTGAGAGTGGCTTTGTTTCCTTGTTACACAAACATCTACCTTCCCAGAGAGAGGAAAGCCAATGTTTAATGTAAAGTCTATTTAGAAAGGTGATTTCACATATACCATTCAGTAATAAGGGAAATAACCAGCTTTAATTTTTTATTTTCAGATTTTTAAATGGTTTCAGAATTTGGCCTGCACTGCTATGTCCCCTCAAAGTGCCAGGGGGCCCGTGCAAGACACCTTTGACCTTCGCTACTCAGAAGTGATGCTGAGATGGCTAAAATGTGGACGAGGCAATACAACACCGAATGCATCATAAGTTAGACACGTGGAAAGTTGTAAGGACTTTAAAGGCCATCACCTATTAAAAAGTCACACTGTTTGGGGCTCACAGGACTCAGATGTTTCTGACCAATGTGGAGGTTTTCCTATTGCCTGGAATGGGAGGAGTGTAAGTTTCATAAAGACAGTTTTAGACTAGACAGCTGTCTGTACTCAACTCAACCTTTTGCCTGGATCCAGATTCCTAGACTGAGGCAACAGGCTTGGCAGGAAGTACAGGGTTTTTCTGCCCCGTTTCTCCTCACTCTTCAAACTTGAGGACGCTGCCCCAGGGATTTACCAGCCCCACCGCCTGAACTTCGTTTCTCTGTTAGACAGAAAGCAGCCAATTCTTCAAGAATTACAGAGGCTTAGTCACATTACGAGAAAAGCACTAGTTCTTCAGAGACAACACTATCTCTGTGAGCAGGTGAAAGAAAAGTCACTCGGGAACTGACAGGTCATTGGCCAATTTGTCAGTTTCTGAAAACCAAGGTGATATGAAAACCTCTTAACCTAAATAGAAGCAAAGAAGGAATCTGGCTGTCAACTGGTAGAAGCATCAACAAGCCCTTAAACACAAGCCCTGTAAGAAGATAGTTAAGGCGATTATTAACCCACAATAAAATACCAAAATCGCGAAAACATTTGGAAATCTGTTTTCTTTCAATTACTGGCTTTGTACTTCAAGTATTCTTATATCTCAGGTCGCTGAGTTGACACGAAGATTAAAGTAATCCTTTGTGGGATAATTTCATAATTTTATCAACCAAGAGAACATCAAGGCAGTGCTACTTTCTTTGCGTTTTAGGTCTGATCAATAGCTATTTACATGGCTGTATCCTTAAAACTTCTCCCTGTACTTAAACCAAGTGCTGGAGTACACAACCCCCTCCCTCTAAATGTCTGGTTATTTCTAAGTTTGAAATCGAGAATCACACTTGACTCTGTCCCCTTTTTCATCTTTGTAACTAATTGGTAGAAAATTCTCTCACAGGGGCTTCCCTGGTGGCGCAGTGGTTGAGAGTCTGCCTGCCGATGCAGGAGACACGGGTTCGTGCCCCGGTCTGGGAGGATCCCACATGCCGCGGAGCGGCTGGGCCCGTGAGCCATGGCCGTTGAGCCTGCGCGTCCAGAGCCTGTGCTCCGCAACGGGAAAGGCCACAACTGTGAGAGGCCCGCATACAGAAAAAAAAGAAGAAAAAAAAAATTCTCTCACATTAGAAGTCCTTTGAAATTCATATCTCTCTTCTGTATCACTGCTCTGCCTAGTACATGCCCACCTCATGTTATTTCAAGAATACTGCTTTACTCCAAATACACTCCTTTATACAAGAACAACCCAATTCATCGTACACCTGCCATCAAACTAATCTTCCTAAAATATCACCAGCATCATGTCACTCTCAGCGTTGGAAACATTTGAAGGCTTCCCAGAACTCAGCCATCTCTTAGTGTCTCTCTCTTGGTCTAATTTTCTGAAACTTTCTATTTTAGCCAGGCAGCCTAACTACTTTAGGCTATGTTTACTAAATTACTATCTTATCCTGACTCTTCTGATGAATTCTACCTAATTGCAATGACCTCTTCCCAACCGTCTACATTTTACCCAACTGGAAAGTCAACTATTCCTGAAAATCTGATCTACGTGGCTTGAGATGAACCCACCATCTGACCTTGGACCTTGCTAATGAAATGACTATCTATCGTCTGGGTCTGTGAGGTCCCCTGGTATTTTTTCAGAGGTCCATGAATTTTATCAGAATTTGTAAATTGTCTGCCTTCATTTCAATGATAATCTAAAATAATTATTCTACTAGTTACATAGACCAGATTTCTCTTCAGCAGTGACATTTTGAAGCTGAAAAGCGTTTTTATAGAGTAGTACTGCTTTTCTTAATACTTCAGGGATTCACAACTGGTATCTATGAGCCCCTACTATTAGAAGGGTCTAAGAATATCCTTCTTCTAAGAGAAATCTGTAAGTGCATCTGACAGTCAAGTATTGTCATGTGACATATCTTTCCTAGTGTTGTCTTGAACTGTTATTTAGGACCTTTATTAGTTTATTTTTTCATGTTTCTGTGTCTTATCTTCCCAAACAGATGGTAAACTCTCTGGGGACAGGGATTATGTCTTAGACTTCTTTGGATTCCTGATGCACCAACCCTAATCTTGAAAAGAGCAAGCGCTTGGTCAAAACTGATTGCTCTGTTTTTGACTATGAAGGGCTGATCTGGTCCACACTGGATGCTAGAGGGGAATAAAACAATGAGGACACAGTCTCACTAGATATCCAACCGAAAATGATGGAAAGGGAGTACTCAAACTGTCCAACTGTGAGCGAGCCTCATCTGCACTAGGGCTGCATTGCTTGGAAACATTTCCCAGCCAGTCACAGGGCTCCCAGAGGACGCTTTTTATACAACAAAGGTTTTCATCATTCCTTTCTTCCAGTCATACAATAAAAACCAAGACCATTTATTAGTACTAAGTAAAATTGAAACATTTCTTTCTCATAACTGGTAAGAGGTACCAGAATTTAAAAAGGTGTTGAATCTGACCTATTAACATTTCTGGTAAGTCCTTAATCTGTGTTAATTTCATGCTATCGTATAGAGAATCCTAGAAGCACCATCCATCTCCTCTGTGAATAGGGTGGTCCTGTGTGTCATCCTATAGACTTTATTAGTAGCAAAATGAAGCCAGGAGATGTCAAGGAGACAGGATTAGAAGGAGCAGAGAACCTCAGAATGGGATTTTCCCACTTGAGGACTGCGAGAGCAGTGGAAAATTAATTGGCCCCTATCCATACACAGTGCTTCACTGATTACCTGCAATCTTTTCTCATGCAAGTATGTAGAGTTGATTTATAAGGATTTACAGACTGTAATACTTTATTGTGTTAGTTAAGAACTTGGGCAGCAATCGACAGCAGAGGCCAGCATAAATGAAACCACGGACTAATTTACTAGAAGAAAGAATATTCTTTAACCAGTACCTTTCCCACTGTTGTTACCTGGAGACAGGAATGGGATAAACCAAGGAGGACTATGACACAAGATTGCTGATGGGATGTGAACGAACCCTGAGGTTCAGTGAATGTCACTCTTCACCACGGAAAGAGACCTGTGGCAGTTTCACGAAGAGCAAAAGATCAAGGTTGGAAATCGCTTGGATTTTACAAACCGGTGATAGGTAAATACATAAATGAATAC
This sequence comes from Aethalodelphis obliquidens, assembly GCF_003676395.1. Classification (NCBI taxonomy): domain Eukaryota; kingdom Metazoa; phylum Chordata; class Mammalia; order Artiodactyla; family Delphinidae; genus Aethalodelphis; species Aethalodelphis obliquidens. The sequence goes on along the minus strand of NW_020838019.1, from coordinate 7,119,010 downwards.
ACACACATTTTATTTCCTAGAAGATCATTCCAAAGAATGTGCTGGGACTAGGGAAGAAAGTAGGCAGTTACAGGGACAAATGATAAACTTCTTGCAAAATAGTCTGCCCTATGTCTCATGTCTCAACTAACAAAAGGGGACAGGGAAGGTAGCTTTAGGAAGAAAATAACTAAAGCCAGGGCACGTGAGGAAGCTTTTCTTTCTCTGTGAACTGTTCTTTGTTCAAGTGCTACTGCACATTCAGCATGAAAGTTAATTAACACACAGCGCACTGCTGCCTGGAACAACTTATGTAATTATACCTGGAGTCTAATTAGGTAACTCTCCACTCTTCCTTGTCTCAATCACCCAAGCTACACTCTCTCAAAGTGTGGCTAGCATTCATTTAGGAAGGCTTGGGACATGCCTGTGAAATTGAAAAGTTGTCAGTTTGAACATGTTGGATACACTAACAGCCTAAATGAGCTTTCCCACATGCCTTTCATGCAGAAAATGAAACCTTGTGAGTTTCATCTTGCTGGATTCCTTTGGATTTTCTTCTGGTGTTCCACAGATTCCAGAGCAGCATGCCAGGGAGAATTATACTTTATTGATGACAGAGTCAGGCCATCACTCATTGAGGTATTTGTGCTATGATTTATTTAACTTTCATAGGATGATATACTGTTAATATTAACTCAGTGCTGATGGAATTCTGAGAAATTAAAATCCTTTTTCCTTAGACTTTTTTGGAATTTTCCAAACATTTTACAACGAGGGAGCATTATCTTTATGCTCATAAAAATGTAGGGAGGAAAAGAAAAATTGGTAAAAGACTCCTCCACAAAATGATTCCATCCTTAATTTTCCCACAGTAATGTATGAATGACTACCATGTAATATACACAGTGTAACTTACTACTACAGGATCTTATTTCAGAATTTAAAACACTGTGTACAATAAAATGCTAACCTACAACAAAAGCTTTCATTTAGACTATCAAATTGAACAAATGTGCAAGCTATGTTGTAAATCCCCCCCAAGTATGTACAACTCAGTCAAATAGGGTACAGATTTTAGTGACACATGACGTGGCAAGGGTTGTAATCAGTAAAGGTTAACAATAGATTACACTTACGTTTTTCTCTGACCATCATTTGTAAGTGACACCATAAATCACCCTAGAGATTTGTCACTTGGGCTTGGCACACCTTTGTTATCAGGTAAAAATGACAAAGGGAACACCATGTGCTTAAATCTGTTGATCCCATGAACAGGAAGTTCACAGGAGCTGAATGCCACCCACGTGTTCTGAAAATTGGTGGGAGGGCAGGGAGGAGTGGGGGAAGTGAGAAGCAGAAGTTAATTAGCTTCAATGCCTGGGTCCACTGCTACCATCAGCCATGCTACCCAACTGGTGGGCCAAGCCAAAGGGATCAGAGACAAGTCTTAACTACTGCCAAGTTCACACTCTGCCCGAAGCGACTGTCAACTAATGATAGATTAGACATATCTGATTGCTCTATCAAAACATTCATCTCAAATCTTGATTAGTAAGCCTATTGGATTATGATTAATTCACAAGGGCGCTGCTGACAGATAAGATACTTTATCTGACAATGTGTACTAGTTGCTTTGCCTGAAGCAAAAAAAAAAAACAAAAACAAAGAACAAACAAAAAAACCAACACAAAACAAAACACAAACTCCCGAGTTGCTAGTGAAATAAACAGTATCAAGGACAGCACATTGAGAAGGATAATGAGGCTACAGTGCAGCTTTTAGTTTAATTAAGAGCTTGCTTGTGAGAACCCAGCCTTGACACAAAACAGGAGGGGTTAAGGGAGAGACATACACTAGGAACAATATATTGCAAACAAGAGAACCCCAGAGCGCCCTCCTGCCTTTCCAGCAAGGAATGTGTAAGAGCTGGGAACTTGGGGTTGCTGCAGGAAGCGTCACTCTCAGTTTGGTGACATCCCAGTTACTCACGCCAGAGGCAGAGCAGAACTGGCCTGCCTTTGTCAACGTCACCATCCAATTACTCTCCTTGTCTCTGGGATGAAGACAGCTGTGCACAGAAATATTCAGCAGACCTAAACTCTTGGGATTTTCAGAAGTTGCATGTTATTTTTTGTTATTGTTAGGAACTGAAATGATGAGGAGGAGGGAAAGAACTAGTACTTTTGTGTTGTTTTCTTAAGAAAAGGGGTTACAATGAGTGTTTTAAAATATTTTTCTTTCTTTTTCTTTTAGCTTTGTCTGAAGCAAGGAAACCCTGCATATGATACACATTAAACTGTGAGCTTAGTACTTAGTGACTAAATGACTCAGGAGAGGCTATCACGGTATCTCTCATTCCGCTGGTATCTCTCAACCCAGCTCATCCCAAACCTGAACCTAAACTATCCGTCCACTCCTGTCCGTTCACAGCTTTGTCAATCCCCCCAATTCAGCTGTGGTTGTTGGGGGATGGGAGTTACACAGTAAGAGGATGCTAAGTACTTAAAATCTCGTGGAATTTTAGACGGTATCATTATCTTATCCCGACCTTATGATTTTTCCAGAAGCCTAACGTCCTATAATCATGTTTCTCTTTTGCCAATATTAACCTTTCGATGACTTCCTTCTTTTTTTCTCTCTCACTCTCTCTCTCTCTCATAACTACCCTCTGTTAATCAATCGTGCACTGCAGATGGGGGTCAAGGAAACCTACTTCCTCCTCGGATAGCCTCCAATGTCTCTACTCTTGGGGATGAAAGTGCTTTAAATGTAGTTAGAGTCTAGGAAAATCAATATATGATTACTGCAAAGATTCACATTGATTGTCCTGTTGCATTGCAAAAAGGCTGAAGAAAAATGGCACGGCACGTTTGCCTTCAATTTCTACTCCACAGAGTTTGCTCTGAATGCTTGGGGCAAGAAGAAAATGTTGGAACTTTATTTGATGACCTAAAGTTTTCATCATTCAATCCACTTACTCCTCTCTCTACCCGAGAAAACACTTCATTATAACTCTCTTGGCTTCCAGTCTATAATACTGGTGACATCAGGGACTCCCACGAGAGAGCTGAAGGGTGTCTACCCCCCACAAGAGGGCTGTGTCCGAAACTGCTGGTTCCCTTCCTATAGCATCCATCCTCCTCTTCTCCCTCCCTTACCGCATCCTGCTTTTGTTGGGAGCAGCACTGTACTCAGCTGAAAAGTATTTGTTTCCTGTACCAACAGGTGTGACTAAGTGATGAACTTCTGACTAATGGCATCTACGTGGAGGTTGTTGGGTAAGGGCTTCTGGGGAAGTTCCTTAAAAGGGGGGAAGGGGATGACTCCATTGCCAGACACATTTGCATTGCCCCCTTTCTTCCTTCTTCCAACCTGGAATGTAGATGAGACATTAGGAGCTGGAGCAGTTCTCTTGTGACCATGAAGGAAACCTGAAAACAGAAGCCACTTCAAAACCCTGGTAGAGCAGAAAGACAGAAGGAACCACGAACATTGGTGATGTTGTGAAGCACTCACAATGGCCCTAGTCTTTGTGGATTTCCCTCAAATGAAGGAAATATAAATCCCTATAAAGGCTGAAGGCACTGTCTTTCAGGTCTGCAATATTTGCAGCCAAACGTGAGAAACTTCTCCTACAAAATGCCTGATTATGTGAGTCCTCAGTGTCACAACGACTAATAAAAAAGAGTTATGTTTATCTTTAGGGTTAATGTCACACACAATGGCCACTGGGTGGTCCAGATACTTTATGGTGTCTGTAATCATTGAGTTGCTTTTCTAATCATTAGGAAATATATAATTCCTATAGTTGAGGAAGCACTATAGTGATACAGTCATTTATTTATTTATTTATCCATTTGTTTGTTTATTTAAGATTTCAGCTAAGCCAGCACTGGATTTTTTTTTAATTTATTATATATAAAGCACAGACTTACGAGTACAGCTTGATTTTGTTTGGCTGCACTGCCGGCTTGTGGGATCTTAGTTCCCCGGCCAGGGACTGAACCTGGGCCCCCGGCAGTGAGAGCACAGAGTCCTAACCATTGGACCGCCAGGGAATTCCCAGTAATATAGTCTTTTGAAAGTTCAGTCTATCTTTGTTATTTTTAGCTGTACAGCCTCCATTTCCCTTTCTTATTACGTCTAGTAACAGGACTCCAATTTTCTTTTGGGACATTGCTCCCCCCCAGTAGTGGGCAGTCTTAGTGGGACTGCCATCAAGATACTCTGGCCTCCCCCAGCTGAGAAGCGAGTGCAAGATCCAGGCTGGGCCCCATCAGACTTTGACTCTTGAGTGGGGCAGAGCTTATTCCTTCCTGATAAGTGTACATGCTTTCCTCCTACCCGGATCCTAGGAGCTGCACTGCTTCCTCTCCTGTCCGAGCTGTTTTTCATGGGTATTGTAAACCACCCCATAGCCTTTCATAAAGAGAACCTCTCCCTCCTGCCTTTTTTTTTTTTTTGGCTTAAGTTAGCCAGTATTTGTTTCTGTTGCTTGCCACCAAAGAATTCTAACTCAGAAATTATCATCAGAAGGGAACTATGAGGCAGCCGCTTTCCTTCTGTTTAAAAGAAGGTCTCAAGAAAGTAATTTCCAGCCTCTGCCTGGGGAAGGGAATGCCCAGACGAGGGCAGAGTCTGCCCAGGGCCTCCAGGGTCACACAGGGCAAACTGCTCTGACTCCTTGCTTTGGAAGGCGCTGGACTCAAGTCTCAACAGGACGCAGCATATTTGCTACAACAAAATCATCCCACGAGATAATAAAATTAGTTCGGGTTTTTCTGTGAATAAATTTGAAATCTATTTTCCGAAATTAAGGGACCCAGGAAACCAGTTCTTTGTCTTACTGAAAAACCCACAGATACCTGACATCATTTAATGCAGAGCCCAATACCTAAAAGTAGGGAACCTGTGTCCTTACTGAATATAAGAATTGCAGAATGAACACACCTAACCCTAAGGCTTCAAGGCCCGTTTAGAGAGCTCTGGAATAAGAGGTGTTTTATTATTATAAATTAAGAGAGGGAGCTTCAAAAGCCTCTGCTTTATAGACAGCGTACTCGTTACTACAGAGTTCTTCTTAATGGCTGAAGTGCCTAAGCAATTTAAATTTTTCATTGAATACGGATAGAAGTTGCTGATTACGGAGTTTACTGACTACTTAAGCGCCAATGGACTACTACAACGTTTCCTTTAAAAACTGCAGCTTAAATAGAAGGTGATATTAAATTAGGAGAAAAGTGTAATTTTAGTAATATAATAGTAATACTGATAAAAGGCAACCTTTAGTTGCTTCCTGTTCCAAAAACTTTAAATATATAAAGCAATATAATACTCATAATAATGCATGACGTAAGTACTACTATGATCTCCTCTATTCAGATGGGGAATAATGAGGTTCAGGTGAGGCAGAGAGGTTAAGTAACTTGCCCAATGTCATTTAGTCTGTACACGGAAGAACCAGGATAAATCTCAACACTGCTGTGATGAAACTGTATGTTCCTCCTACACTGCAGGTGGTGACATAAAATACCGTAATTAGTCCAGGAAGCGATTTGGTCATGTAAGGCAAAAAGCCACACACATGTTTATACCTTTTACTCAGTAAGTACACTTCTAATAATATATTCCAGGGAAACAATCTAAATGAAGAAAACACCTAAAGAGATTTTTATTGCAGCATTATTCATAAGAGTGAAACTAAGGAGAAGTAACCCAACTTTTCAATAATGGGAACTGCTTAAATAAAATACACTATTGGGCTTCCCTGGTGGCGCAGTGGTTGAGAGTCCGCCTGCCGATGCAGAGGACACGGGTTCGTGCCCCGGTCCGGAAGGATCCCACACGCCGCGGAGCGGCTGGGCCCGTGAGCCATGGCCGCTGAGCCTGCGCGTCCGGAGCCTGTGCCCCGCAGCGGGAGAGGCCGCAGCGGTGAGAGGCCCGCGTACTGCATAAAAAAAAAAAAAATACACTATTGAAACTTAATGGATTATTATCATCATTAAAATGCATAACTATTAAATTATAAAACAACATGGGAAACACTGGTGTTAAACAAAAAAGCAGAAAACAAAGTTATACGTATTCAACGATGACACTTATATTCAACATTGTATTCGTATGGCCCATGGCTGGAAATTAACTTCAAAATGAAAATGGTTGTATTAGGACAGGGGGACTGTGGCTAAATGCTCCCCGCGCCCCGCTCCGGTTTTTCTCTCTCATTTTTAAAATCTCAAGAAGGGTGAAAAATGACGCAGGAAAAATGCTTGCAAGAAAGGGAGAGAAATGGTACCAAGCTTCCACTGCCCCCGGATGCTTCTGGATCTTGATTGGGAAAGTCTATCGTCACCCCTTCACTGTAGATTAACTAGAAAGCTCCGAAGGAAGGGAAGCTTAGCCACGCAAGGCTCTTTATCCAGTCAAGGTAAATGAAGTTCGGCTGGCCAGGAGAATAAATAAGATTAGTTATGGGCTCCAGGTCATCCACTCATGGAGGTCAGCGAGTGTGAGGTTATTATCCTTGGTAGAAAAGCAGCAAAATAGCATTAAGGAATAAATTAATGAAAAAGGTAGAAGATTATTTGAACTAAAGCCCTAATCAGTTTAGAGATTTCACTCAACTGCTCTACTGGCCATCAGTCAAGCTCACACAACAAATGTGCTTGTTTTCTTAAGTAATTCCGGGAGATCTCCCTTTCTTGCTTCAAAGACATCCAACCTAAGGAAAGTCATGAATAAAGTGACGCCACGTTGCTGTTACACCTCATGCAAAACCCACCGAAGCATTAAGGTGCATTCTACTAAAATAGTAAAGCAGACTATTTATACTAGACACATAATTGCTAGTCCTATTTGGCCTCTGATTCCAAATAGAACATCATTCTATACCCATTCAGAAACACTGAATTCACCAATGGGCAAACGGCATATTTTATTAAATAAACACAAACTGGGAGATAATGACATACATTTGTTTTCATTACAAGGAGTAATGCAATATTTCTCCAAGGCTTACTGCATTAGCATTTCTTGCCACGTTTCAAATGCCTTTGAACTTTCTGAAAAGCTACATCTGTTAGCTCCCGCGTATACAGCCAGAAGTTACCAAGTGAATTAAGTTTTAATATAAATTGCTTTGTTCACTATTAAGATTGATGTTGGACACACTGTACTGTAAGTTGCAAAGTGCAATTACAATTCGTTGCAATTATCTGTGGTTGTTAATAGCACAAGATAGCATGTCACTTTCTACGGAGTGTATAATTTATCACTTGTGTGTTTTTTTCCTGCATGAACTCTTGTGGTATTCCAAATGTATAATCTTGTTGTATTTATTTCCCAGCGGTCCAACAAAATGCACAGCAAGTGCTGACTAGAACAAACTAAAAAGCACTGCTATTGACAAGCCGTCACTTGAGCGGTAATGAACATTCTGCCTCTACTTTCACCTCAAACAACCAGCAGCTTTAATTTATGATAAAGCAAAGGAGAGGCAACCTCCAGGTTTATTATACCCTCAGTGCTGTTTCAAATAAAGTAATTAGAAGGTCAAGAGACAGGTCTGGAAAGCCAAATATAAATGCAACCCTTCTGTACCGACACTGGAAAAAAAAAAAAGAAAAAAGCCTAGTGTGTTCAAAGAACGTTTTATCCATCTTTCTTCTCCAGAGAGGGGCAAGTCAATTTTTTTTTCCCAATACTACCGTAACCAATCAGAAACAGTGGCAACTCCTTTCTTTCACTCTCTAATTTGCTCCATATGGACGACGGGCAGCACACCTAAGAGATACTGTCCTTAGGAGAATGTGATGAACTAGTCCCCCCAAACTGTTCTGAACTATAAACTTAGGACAGGTGATTTGTTTTTATTTTATTTTTTAATAAAGAAAAATTCAGTAGGTGAATGATGGAAAGGTTCTGGAGAAACCCTAATCATGTAACAAGAGCCCTCCCTTCTCCCCAAGAAAACTTTAAAAATCTATTTAAAAAACCTTTTGCTTAAAATTTTTTCTTGAAAAAAGCATCTGAGGGAAAGGAGTTGACTTGGGAAAAAAATTACCCTTTCAATATATTTTGTTATCAGCGATGGAAAAAACAATTATAATAAACTAGCATGCTGTTTCTAACGGATTGTCTGTTATTCTTCATTTCCAAAGCTCCTAATTTTACATACGTTGTAATCTGTTTGCTAACCTCTCTCTGCCTTTTTGTCTCCTATACAACAATGACACCACGCTAAAAAAAAAAAAAAAAAAAAAGGCTGTGAAACCCAATGAACCTAGACTTTATATCCACTCTACCTTCTGGGGAGTAAGTCAGAAAATTTTAAGGACCACATTCTCCCTTCTAAGCCAGCTGCCTTCAAACATTTTCATCCAAGGATCACTTTAGTGAGAGATGAAGTCCCAGGAATCTATGCCATCTCTCTCCATTAGCCTACAGTTTCAAACCCTTTTCCTGGCCCCTAAATGAAGGGAAGGGGAAGGGAGGAGGAGAGAAGAGGAGAAAGGGAAGAGGGGAAGGAAGTGCCAAGGGCAGGAGGGAGAGAAGGAGACTAAACCAGAACTCGACCAGCTTCTGCACAGGTAGCTCTAGGACGGTTACCAAATGATACAAATCATTCTTGGTGTCATAACCTATAAAAACGCTAATAGCTACTTGAAGGCTATCACATTCATCTTGATCCACCTCTTCTGGGGGACTGTGGAGCATACGCTCCCAAAGCCTTTTTGAAATAGCATTTCGTTGCGTCATTTTTGCTTCAAGTACTTTATCACTGTCTGTCCAAGCAGTTGGTATAATTACACCTGATTATGTAAGTGGTGGAAATGTATGTAATCTCATAGTTAGAACATGTAATTATGTTGTAAAAATCCTTATGAAACTGTAAAACAAAAAGCACACAAGAATAGTAGGTGGGGTTTCTTTTCCTTTTCTTTTCTTTTTCTTTTTTTTTTTTTTGATCCCCACTCAGAAAAACAACGAAGCAATGACTCCATCACGGTGTGGTAGGAAATGGGTACCTCTGGGGCCCTCATCTATCTGGGTGAAGGAATAGGGAGCTTTGATCCAGGATCACCCTGATATCCCTGAGGCCAAACAGTATTTGCAAGTCAGGCACTAATATAGAGACAACATCTGTACCATATGACCAACTGTATATATGAAATGCAAAATAGTACATTTTCTGAGACATACAGCATCTAGGCTGGTTTCTTCAACCCAGGAACATGGTTTTTTTGTTTGTTTGTTTTTTCTGTTGTTGCTTAAAAAATTTTTTTTCTTATTTTACACTAAAATATAATGTTCCTAAATAATGTGTACCATTAGTGGGGAAATAGGTGGGGAATTAGTGGGGAAATAGGGAAATTTCTATAAACTAGATTCTTTTCAAAATACTCTTTGAGGCAGGAATTTCAGTCATTTTCTGCAAGGAGATAAAACAAGACGTATGTGACTGACCTGAATTCCTCAATCCCCCTCTTCTACCCTGGTCTTTCCCTGGAGGTGCTAATGAGGAGTGAAATGTTCACCATGCTGGGCTGTGCAGTGGAATCAGATGCACAGAGCCTGAGAGATTCACCCTGGACAGCAAGGTTTGTTTCATCAGGCTGTAAACCTTCAGTGTCAGCAGAAACCCTGACTATGGCATTACTAGATGTCAAATCTCTACCAAACAGGGAATTCTCCAATTTCTACCTCTTCCCCATAGGAGACCTCGGCCCCAAAGGTATATAAAAATAGAGGAGTTCCCGGTTTCTGTCTTAGGGGCTCAGCACTGACGTCGGTTTTTAGGAAAATGTAAAGGAAACACACCACTGTACACGAGGACTTTACAAGTACTGCCCAGTACGGGGCAAAGCCCAGAACTTGCATAAATTTTGCATATATCCATTAAATACGTGAACTGTTACTAAAGAATTTCAAATGGTTCTGAGCGTGCCAGAGACTGAAAAAAGAAAAGCATGGCATCTGTGGGAGGTACCGTTGGTTGCCTCCCCAGCAACCATTTCCTTCTTGCTCCTTGCTAACAGAACTTCTATTTTATTCAACATTCAGAGCAAATGGACTCCAATGCCAGGAGGAAGTCTTGGTTAATAAGCCAGTCATGGTGTTTCCACTTCCCTTGCCAGTCTTGGGTTTAGGAGGAGACACGTGACCGAGATCTGGACTATGAGACCAGAGGGAAGGTCAATTGGGAGTTCCTTCGAAGCATTTTCGCACTCTGGAGAAGGAGACACTAGAAGGGTTGATGTCTTTCCATTGCTGTTGCTTCTACATCTGGATGTGATGCCTGGAGCAGCTGCAGCCATTTGAAACACAAAGGAAGCCAGCATAAGGGTAAAGCTTCCAGTGGCAGAACTTAGAAGAATCCAGGCATTCAGTGACATCATTGGGCCTATGATCATATCAACCTACAGCTGTCCTACTTCTGAACTTCCTGTAATGTGAGATAATAATCACCCTTGTTTCAGCCAACTTGAGTCAGAGCACAATTTGATACTGTACCCATTTGACCATTATGGAAGGCTAGCATTTATATTCTTAGTTTAGCTACAAGCATAACAACACATCTGAATTTAAATCCCATTCATGAAAACTAAATTGGTATCTGCATACATTACTAGTGGGTTTTTTAAATTGGTATAATCCTCTTGGAGAGCAGTTTGTCAATATGTATCAAGAGTTATAAAGAAGCTTATAAATTTTGATCCAGTATTTCACTTTGGGCAATTTATCTCAGGGAAATAATCCAAAACATGGAGACATACATACTCTATATTTGACAGGGTATCATGCCTCCATTAAAAATGATGATGAAAACTGTTAGTAAAGTGAAAAATAATTACGACAAGTGAAAAAAAGAGACTATAATAACACTAAAACAACAATGCTCAACATGCGTGTAGGTTTAAGAGCTCAACATGTGTGTAACAAAAAAATGGTTACAGAGTTGGTGTCATGGTGGGAGATTATGGGTGAGTTATTTTTGCCTGTTCGTTTCCAAATTTCCTAAATAGAAAAAATATATATATTTGAAATTTCCACCCTGCATTATTCAGCTGCTTAGTACAATTTGTGGGCTCCGCTGATTGAAAATGTCTGGAGCGGGAGACTGGGTTAGCCTGGGGATAAGGCTTGAGGCAGATGCAGAAGGCTCATTAGCACCAGGATTTCTTCACAACTAGTTGGATTTTTTTCCTCTAAATTCTGACTTTTCTTTCTCTTTCTTTCCTTTTTTTTTTAAAGAGATGATTATTCCATGATTTGGGTAAGGTGAATAATAATAATAATAATAATAATAATAATAATAGTTAACAAGTATGGGATGGTGAGCTAACACACCATCACTGAAAGAGGCCCATTGGGGAAAATTCCTATTTCTAAATAAGAGGAAGGAAATGCCAACTGCTTTGATTCGAGGGTTCTGCTTCAGAATAAATTTGCTCAGAAGCACAGAGGGGTACAAGGTGGGGACTGCGAGGTATTAGGGCGTTAAAAAAAATTTAAAAATAAAAGCAGGAACATAGATGCTTCTTCTAGTTCTAAGCTAACAACAGCACTATTGACAGACTCCCTAAGAAGCTCACGATATTCCACGTAATTAAGAGGGATTGTTGGCATCAGAGGGACCAGAAATGTCCTGTAGATTAACTGCTGACTTCATTGCTAATGACTGCCCAATTTCTTTAGACTAATTGGTGCAATCTACATTTCTGCAGCAAAGATGAAGTATCAACTTGATTTGGTGTCGATAAAAAACTGATGGATGCTTCTGACTGCTACTTCTCAACAATACACGGATTATTACTACCATAATTATCATAAATGACAAAACATGGGCAAGTGGTTATTACAAGTCTAATTCTATCTTGAGGTTTTAATGGCATAAACCACTCAGGCTTTACACTCATGATTTACTGCATCATCAAAATCCCTGAAAGGATTACTCTTGGGTGAATGCCACTCATTATCTTACCAATAATGCATTGCTTGGGCCCAACATGAAACAAATAATCGAGACTGAGTTCTTGGAAAAGCCCTTTTAAAATATTTAAATCTCTAGTTTTGGAAGGAGGCATGTACCTGCCAAAGTCTTTCTCTTCATTTCTGGATGTTAGCGTTGTATTTTGCTCTGACATGTACAGAGGCTGGGTATCTCTGTGTCATACAACAGCCTACCAAGCTTCGTGCCAAAGCCTGGTGATGCTGTTATCACCTCGGTTATTGCCAACCAAGCACCACCAGCGTGCCATGGACCAGGCAGAGAGAAAACGTTATAAACCTCCCATGCTCCCCACCTGATTGAGCACAAACACTAGCCCTGCAGGAACTGAGGGAAGAGGACAGGGAGGAAGGCAGAGCGGAGGAATTTGTTGTTATTTGGGAGAAATGCACAGAACACCCTGTGCTACAATACACGACATTTAGGTTGCTGCGGAGGCACCTCCAGTACTAGGGAGACTGTAGATTGGGAATGCAAAATAAAATGCCCCCAAAGCCCAGGGGGGCAACCAAAGAGTAAACACTGCAAAAGTGAGGGGTCGCAGCAACCAGGCAAGACATACCCCCTGTAAAACGGGCAGTTACCCACTGCTGCCAAGTGATTGTCGCCAGGTGGAAGGGGACCAGTATTGTCCAATCTTCTGTTGTTTTTTTTTTCAGGAGCAGTCAGACTTGTATGAAATATCCAGGTTTTAAAATGTTGACAATCACCAAAAAGTCTACAATAATAAATGCTGGAGAGGGTGTGGAGAAAAAGGAACCCTCCTACACTGTTGGTGGGAAAGTAAAATGGTGCAGACACTACGGAAAACAGTGTGAAGGTTCCTTAAAACACTAAAAACAGCGTTACCATATGATCCAGCAATCCCACTCCTGGGCATATATCTAAAGAAAACTGTAATTCGAAAAGATACATGCACCCCAATGTTCATAGCAGCACTATTTACAATAGACAAGACATGGAAACAATTTAAATGTCCATCGACAGATGAACGGATAAAGAAGGTGTGGTATACTTATACAGTGGAATATTACTCAGCCATAAAAAAAAAGAATGAAGTAGGGCTTCCCTGGTGGCGCAGTGGTTGAGAATCTGCCTGCTAATGCAGGCGACACGGGTTCGAACCCTGGTCTGGGCAGATCCCACATGCCGCGGAGCAACTAGGCCCGTGAGCCACAACTACTGAGCCTGCGCGTCTGGAGCCTGTGCTCCACAACAAGAGAGGCCGCGATAGTGAGAGGCCCGCGCACTGCGATGAAGAGTGGCCCCCGCTTGCCACAACTAGAGAAAGCCCTCGCACAGAAACGAAGACCCAAGACAGCCAAAAAAATAAATAAATAAACAAATGTGGGGTTTAAAAAAAAAAGGAAAAACTTAAATTAAAAAAAGAATGAAGTAATGCCATTTGCAGCAACATGGATAGACCTAGAGATTATCCTACTAAGTAAGTCAGAAAGAAAAAGACAAATATCATGATTCTCCTTATATTTGGAATGTAAAAAAAATGATACAAATGAACTTATAAACAAAACAGAAATAGACCCACAGACATAGAAAACAAACTTATGGTTACCAAAAGGGAAGGGGAGGATGGATAAATTAGGAGGTTGGGATTAACATATACACACTACTATATGTAAAATAGATAACCAACAAGGACCTACTGTATAGCATAGGGAACTATATTCAATATTCTGTAATAACCTATAAGGGAAAAGAAAAAAATATATATATGTATAACTGAATCACTTTGCTGTATACCTGAAACTGCCACAACATTGTATATCAACTATAATTCAATTAAAAAATTTTTTTTATTAAAAAAATATTAGCAAACAACTGCGTTTTTTAACATAATGGTTAAGGGAATGGATTCTGGGACCAGACTGCCTGGAGTTGGATGTTAGCTGTGCTAACATGTGGGACACATTACTTAATATGAATGTCACTTTTCCTTACATTTAAATGGGGATAGTAATTGCCTCCACTTCATGGAGTTGTTTTGAGGATGAAGTGAAGGAACAAAGGAAGGGGCATAAAATAATCCTGATACATAGTAATTGCTCCATGTCTACTATTGTTACCTGAGGCTAGACTTGGCCTCCTGGCTCTTAGTTTGTGACCTTTGCGGTAGGAAGAAATGATATATAAGGTAAGATAGAAAAATGGCCCAGAGCAACTACTCTGAGGCTACCACGTGAGTTGGAAGTCTGTTTCCCCCACTTGCTGGAGGCTGTCTGACCCTAAATCAGTCGGTGAAGCCTCAGCTTTCTCATCTGGCAAATAGGGATAACAAAGTACCTGCTTCATAGAATGCTGTGAAAATGAAATTTAAAAATTTACAGAAGCATGTGGCATAGGATTTGGCATATGACAATCAAGAAATATGATCGTTATCATTATTCACATTATCTTTTAAGGTGAATTTTTCCAAAGTCTTAAAATTTTTAAATCTTTTGTTAAAAGCTGGTTCAAACTTTCTGCTCTGGTCCCAGTCCCTTCTGCTCTAGACACTGCTTTATTATTTTATTTTTAGTTCTTAGCCACAGGAAATTCCCTCTTGAAAACAAGTCTCTGTTGCTTTATAAGGTGCTACTTCAAAAATTACAATTGTCACCAAGTGCAAAGACCTGCTGTAACACACAACTCTGCGTGTAAACAGAAAAGGGGATGCACCTTCTTAGGAGAGAACGTTGCTACAATACTCTACATGAAACATCATTGTTTCTGTAATATGGAAATAGCTGACAACATCCAGTTCAAGGGCCTCTGCAGCTGAAATATCCAGGACATCTCTCTCCATTTAAAAATGCCTGAAAACCCATCCCACGCACATCTGACAGCACACAATTCAGGCAAGCTAGACTCGTGCCAATGACATGAGAATGGCATTCTCCAGCTGAGCCATGGGAGTGATGACTCAGCTCGGTGGACCAAAATTCTCACACACACCGGACTAAAGGAGGTTCCCCAGTTTGCCCCCTCGTGCAGCTCGCACTGGGGGCCCCAGTAAATTTCCTCTCTAAAACAGATAGACATTCAACCGAAGCACTGCAGGCTCTTGAAAACCAAAGCCATCTATCACTAGCAAAGAAAACTGCATTAACTTTCGAATTTTTGTAAGATAGGATACAGATTATACTAGAAGTGTTCACAGGTGCACACTGCCAAAGTGGACGTGCTTCAAGTCACCACTGGTCCTCTATCACTTACCCGTGATCTTCAAATAGCCTTGCTATTGTATGGAGAATCTTATATGTCACAGTTATTTGGGAAAAATAAATTATGGATATGATCTAGTATTCTGAGAACCACCAGACTGTCAGGTACAGACTTCTGCTTCCTAATATCAAGAGTTGTTCTGTGACTCACCAAGTAAATCTCCGGGCCTCTCCAAATCTCAAATCACTGAAAGTGAGTCAGTTGACACACTTAAGAGAATGAATTTATGGTTCCCAGGCGGATGGGTGGGGGGAGGGATAGATGAGGAGTTTGGGATTGCCACGTACATGCTGTTATATTTAAAACAGATAGCCAACAAGGACCTACTGTAGAGCACAGGGGACACTGCTCAGTGTTCTGTAATAACCTAAATGGGAAAAGAATCTGAAAAAGAATAGATGCATATATGTGTATAACTGAATCACGTTGCTGTACACCCGAAACTAACACAACGCTGTTAATCAACTAAACTCCGATATAAAATAAATATTAAAAAAGAAAGTCAGATACAAAAAAAAAAAAGAAAAAAAAGCTGCGCTTGGCAACTGAAAGTTCTCAGAAAATTTCCAAAGGAACTTCTTTAGATAACAATCTCCACAGCTTTCTTATTGTTTTATACTCCTAGTCATGGATATTACAACAACTGGATGTAAGTTACGTTTGTTTTCTCTGAGATCACTGAAATATTAAAAAGAGTCATGTGCATAAATGTTATCCTCAATGATTCAGTGTCACCCTCTTATGAGTGTGGAGATCATCTGATGCACAAGAGTCAGAGGTGAGTGAGATTAAAGGGAGGTTCCCTCTGGAAATATTCTGTCGTAACCATCCACCCTCCTTCCTTCCCCACTCCCCCCTCCAAAAGACGCACGTCTTAAAAATGCCCAAATTCAATAAGAGATATCGCTTACTGTCAGGGATGCACATACCAGAGGAAGTGCTGGGGATAAAGGAAATCTGTGAATCAGGGAAAGATGTTGGTATGCAAGATTGAAGATATACCAGCTGGCCCACTGCTTCAGCTGGTTTCCAGAGGCCAGGAAGAAATTAGTCTCACAGTTCAGTTAAAAGAACACCTGGCCATTCACCCAGAGGCACAGACTCACTCTTGAACAGGGTTATCTTTGTTTCCATACCAAACACACCTAGGAGTTAAGTTATTTAAAATCCTGTGACTCTCATTGTCCTAAATCACTCGCGTTCATAAAACACAGGAGGTGAGGAAGTGGGACTGGATGTAAAAATATGAGTGTCAACAAGACTGATTTTAAAGGCTTGGATGGTCTTCCTTTGACCACTGCAACTGGGTTGGGGCATGTCATATTGATTTCCCACGTATGTGTTACTGAAGATTTACAAATGTGAAGAGCTAGGAAGGAAGGAATTGTATTGAAGCCGAAGAATGAGCACTCTGCCCACAACCAAAGAGACATATTAGAGCCACTGAGGCTCAGAAAAATGGGGACAATAGCTCAGCGTTCCCCTGTCTGTTAGGGTCTGCGCAAAGCTCACACGGACGGTCAAAAATAAACTCTGGTTCCTCCATGGCTGATGAGGGTGGGAAATGTCATTGTACAGCTGAGCCCTCAACGTCAGCCCTCTGATGCTGACTCCTCTTTCTCCAAAGAAGGGTCAGGTTGAGACTTGACATGAAGCACTGAGCAGTGTGCCTGGGTGGGTGAGTCACGGAAGAAGCTGCATGATGGTGGAGGAGATTACTGGGCTGGCCTCACGGCAGAAAGGCCAGATGTGTATGTGGTGGGGTGGGGAGAGGGGCGCTGGGGACAGGGCGACAGTGGAGGACTCGACAGCTTGCGAAGACAGAATGTACTGGCAGATACCACTAGCGCAAGGCTCGTTGGGAGGCCTGGGCTGACCCGAGGTGGAATGCAGCCTGGGAACTGGGCTCTTGGGAGATCCTATCCTGAAACCAGTATCAGGCACAGATCTTTGGAAAAATCCCAACCTGCTGATTTGATTGCTCACTTGTTCTTCTCCCCAGTACATTTCCATCCTCTTTTCTTGATCTGTTTATGGGCATCCTTCATTTTCCTTTCTTGCTCCTCTCAGCTTTGCCAAACCTTGCAATCTGTTTGTTTTTAATCAAGGTATAATTTACACCATTTAAGAACACAGTTTTTGAATTGAAAGGAATTTTAAATTTTGGAAATCATTTTAAATGTGCAGAAAAGTTAAAGAATAGGACCCCCAAACGCCCACCTACTCTTCACTGGAATTCATTTATTGTTAACATCTCTTGCAATATATATTGCTTACTTTCTTTTTTTTTTGCGGGGGCCATTCACTGGTTGGTTAAAACACCATAGTGACAAAAGGAGTCTCACAGTATTCAATGTGCGTTTACTAAACACCCACTGTGGAAGGACCCTGTGCTTGGTGCTGGGGAAAGGACAAGGATGACAGGCTCTATCCTCAAGGAATTTACAATTCAATTGCTAGGCAGCAACGAGATGGCCACTGCCACACTCAGACTGAAAATAAAGTCTGAGCCTTTGGAGATACCTTTATCTGTGGATGCTGGCATGGGGAAGAAATTGGAGGAAACGACAGTTCGAACAGGAACTATAATTGGCAATCCAGCTTTTCCCCCAATGGGTAGGACAGTATCAGTAACCAGGCATATTCAGATGCATTAACTGGGGGGAAAAGGAGGAGGGGTTCCTTGGTCAAACACATTTGGGAAACAGTAATTGAGACAATGCTTATGAAGTAGATTCCTAAATCGCAGTTTTTCCTCAGAGCCTTAAGTGGGCTCTGCTAATGCGCTTTGTGAATCTCCAAGAAAGAGGAGGGGATGTATAATAGTCCCTATTTCTCAAATGACACTGGATTAGCTCACAGGATTAGTGTCCCACGGGACACCCTTTGGAAGCGTGAAGGAAGCTCGTATTCTCGAAGAAACTAGAAAAATTTGTGGAGCAACGTGCAAATAACTGTAAAACATCATAGCCCAAGTTCCTAAGTACTGATGCGCTATCAAGTAAGAGTTAGGATGATGAACCAAAGAAAAAGCAGGAAACTTAAGAGGAACAGCGCTTCAGTAGAGCGTTTCTGCGATAGTGTTGGTAGGTTCATTTGTTTTTAACTGCATCACACGATTATTACCCAGAAACCCAGGTTAGCTCCCAAACACTCAGTGGATCAGGTCTAGATTTATCAAAGGTAATGGAAGGAGCTGGGAACCTACATTTATCGAGTATCTATTAAGTGCCAGGTGTTGCTTTCTCTTCATTTAAAAACCTTGTAAAGTGTGTGCCTTCCTCGGATTATCTGTCTTGGCCTCTACTGTAGCCTGAGCACCGGCACAAGGTCTGACGCTTAATAGGAACCCGATGGATAGTTCCGGAATCAGAATGAACCTGTTTCATGGTGTGGCAATAAATTCATCAGATGGATTTCCATAAGCTACATTAAAATATTTCATTATTAGACCAAAGAGATCATTAGCTGGTGGCCCACAGCCTGCAGACAGTGTTTTATTTGGCTTGTAGAGGGTTTTAAAATAAATCAACCACATTGAAAAGAGTTGGGAGATTTTCAATAAAATCCAGATTTCCAGCTTCCTCTGACATATCAGAAGATAGAGCAACACGGGACCAGCATTCTCATATGGCCACATCCAGCACAGAGCAGAGGGGTGACTGTAGCTGAAGAACAGCTCGCCACTGTCCCCACCACTCTCCATTTCTCCACGTCACTAGGCCATGTCTCTGCTGCCAGTGATAACTGTGCTGGTGCTTCTGGGCACTGTAAGCATTCGAGCTTGTGACTTCTGATCTATAATAATACCAACCAACATGCCTGGTATCATTCTCAACACCTTTATATCTATTAATTGACAACAACCTTACAAGGCGGGTACTCTTATCATCTCCATTTTATAGATGACGAGGCAAGTCAACAACTTGCTCCAGGTCTCACACCTAGTAAGTGGCAGAGTGGGCTTTGAACTCAGACCATCTGACTCCAGAGTCGTGCCCTTTACCACCATGGTCCACTTGCCTCTGTCACACACACATATTTTATTACTCTGAATTGTTTTTACGTTTTTCATTGATGTCCATCTTTTTTTTTTGGCTGTACGCGGGCCTCTCACTGTTGTGGCCTCTCCCGTTGCAGAGCACAGGCTCCGGACGCGCAGGCCCAGCGGCCATGGCTCACGGGCCCAGCCGCTCCGCGGCATGTGGGATCTTCCCGGACCGGGGCACGAACCCGTGTCCCCTGCATCGGCAGGCGGACTCTCAACCACTGCGCCACCAGGGAAGCCCATGGATGTCCATCTTTTATTTCCCCAAACTATATTGGCCTCAACGGTATAAAATGCATCAAATTTCTTTCATGTTTTACTTTGGTAGACTTTTTTTTTTCAAATGCCCTTTGATTCCACTTGATGAGGATGATCTGCATAAGTAAGTATATTTCATAATTCCGCTCACCTCCAATAGGAAGCTAGCCAAAGGTGGCTCTCCAAGAGCAAGCGTGGTATTGGCCAAAACTGCCAAAGGCTGTCGGCCCCACATGGTTGAAGATGGAAGTTAGTTTTCACACTTCTCACAGTGACAAACCCTGCGAGCCTGTGTTACATAGCCGCTAGGCTGATGGCTGGAATACACACGTATTACATTTCATTAGTTCCCCCATTTGGTTCAGTGTGGGTTTACCCACACAGCTGGGCTTGGAGCCTATCCTTTTGCTTAAATTAGTTCTAGTGCTCTGCAGTTTTGATTTACTGACAAAACACTCTCTTTATCTAGCAGTGGCATAAGAGTTTCATCTGGGTGGCAGAGACAAACTGTGTTTGTCTGGGTGTACGGAAACCGTGGTTGGTACAATTGGGCCAGTTGGGTCATTTAGCATTTCCATGTGGGGCACTCACCAGAGGAAGGTATTTTAATTCCCAATTAGTCCATATTAGCAAAGGAAATGTATTTTCCACTATTTCCTTACTGGGGATTCTGATTCATAAAATATCTTAAGGAAAATACATTTTACGTTACCGAGTCTTTGATTTCCCAGGGAAACTAATAAATAATCAACAAAAACATGATTAAAGACTGCTTGAACTACCATCCAAAAAAGGAACTCTAGCCGGCAAAGAATCTTTCTGATCAGAATCTTTTTATTCCTAGAAACAGAATTCTTACTTAGCCTTTCAAAAGCCTGATGAAGGCTTCGGCTAAGTTTTGACATAAGATTTCCATATTCAAAATATCTGTTGAAATAAGGGGAGAAGGGATATGAATCTTGAAACTGCATTAGTCTGAAAGAGAGCTTAGTAAGCTAGAAAGGGAAATTACTTCTCTGTAATTGGAATTCTCTCCTAAAATATCCCTTTGAAATCATGTTCAGCCACTCTCCCATTATGTGTCCCAGAGAAGCTAACTTTAACCCTTTCTGGAACTACTCATCATGAAACCATTTGATGTTTATAAACTACTCTGGGAAGAGATTCTTGAGCAATGGTCTGTGTCATCAAAGAACTTAATAATGAACAAGTAGTTCCCAAGAGTCCTAGACACATTTAATAAAATTTTCTCCATGACACGTCCTCCCATTAGTACACTGATGCTTACATTTATGTTATCAATTTATCTTGGCCATACAGTCCTAAGACAGATGCCCCAAAACTCCCCAATTTGAGTTCCTTTACCTCCGAAATGACATAACTAAATTCTTCTCCAGCACAGTTCTTTGATGGCAGGGATTGTGTTTGAGCCTTCTTTGTATCTTTAATGCCCGTATGTAGTAGTTGCTTGGTAAATGCCTCATGAATCATGAGTGAGAGTTAGCTGGGTAAGCATGGCAAGTTACTTAACTTCTATTCTCTTCAGGTTTTCTCATCTACAAAATGATAATAATGTCGTCCTCAAAAAATTCTCATGAGGATTAAATGAGTACATATATAAGTAATATGTACTACACGTATTGTATTAGCATAGCGCTTGGGAAACAGCTATGTTATATAGCTACTAATATAGTAATATAACTAATAATATAATATTTTATATATATATACATACACACACACACACACACACATATAAATATAGGTTCTCCTCCCTTTTACATCTACCTTGATGTGAAGACAAGAAATCTGGTTCTGCCTGGAGATAACCCATAATGCTAAAGCATTCCATTGAATTTCCATGTCATCAGGCTACATGGCTTCATCGTATTAGAGCTGGTGCCTGGTATCAAAACCAAAAGAGTATTCATCTGGCCTATGGGAAAATTCCCATGTACATGTATGACATCCCATTTTGTTCTCTCTCCTCTTTGGTTAAGGATGCAAATTCATTAACTAGTATGTGGTGTCTAACATGGGTGTTTTGTAATTACTTGACAGCTATATTTTACTTTCATGCAGTAGCTCAGCTCATAGTAATGAGGAGGAAATATCAATTTCAATTTGATTTGGAAGATAGTTATCGCCAAAGAATAACCCAACATGGGAAATTCTGTTGCTTTTACTTGCAAAATTTTAATAGGGTCATTTCCCTGAAGATGTAACATGCTAAGTAAAGATAATTAAACATTTTCTGAGCCTATTTCTGAATTATATTTATTGAAACATAATTCACAATCCATGTGGTTTACCCACTTAAAGAGTATATTTCAGTGACTTTTAGTATATTTGTTTCTGCCCACCCCAGCCCGACAACCACTAGTTTCTGTCTCTTAGATCAGCCTATTCTGGACATTTCATATAAATGGAATCATACTGGATGGTATTTTGTAACTGGCTTCTTTTACTTAGCAATTCACAATTCATCCATATCGTAGCATGTGTTATTATTTCATTTTTTATTGCCGAATAATATTCCATTGTATAGATATACCACATTTTGATTAACCACTCATTATTCAAGAGACACCTGAGTTGTTTCCATTTTTGGCCTTTATGAATAATGCTCCTCTGAACATTTGTGCGCAAAGTTTGTATAGATATATGTATTTATTTCTCTTGGGTAACTAGGAGTGAAATTGCTGGATCACATGGTAATTCTATGTCTAACAATTTTAAGAATTTCTAGACTGTTTTCCAAACTGGCTACACCATTTTATATCCCCACTAGCAATACACAGGGCTGTAATTTTTCCCTCTTGTCATCAACACTTGTTATAATTTGTCTTTATGATGACATGTGTTTTTAAGTGATCACAACAAATTTTTGAAAGTATCACTGCTTTAAAAATAATTGTGAAAGTCACAGTTTATTAAGAGCTTTGAAGATCTGAAGTGCTTCTGGAATTGTAAAGGGTGATGTAAATAGCGAGAGCAGTAGAGAGCTCCTTCCATGAAATGGCCACCAGGGAAATATAAAGACGAAGAGGCTAAAGTAGAATATATAATGTTGCTTAGAATCGGTTAAAAATGCACGCAGCTTCATAACCAGACAAAAAGACTACAGTACTCCTGATGGTGTCTTCTCCTCGTCTTCTTCCATTCGTTTGTTTTTGGGTGGTAAAAAGGATGTATTCAAGTAGAAATTTGTGGTCTTTTTCCTGAAGTGTTTGGAACACAATATTACCAATCATCTGGCCTCAAGGAAGCCCTTTCTGAGGCCAAATTCTACCAGGGTTGGAAGGCTGAGCACGAAGCTGGTGGCTTACATGTTGTCTGAGAGCACAACCTGGTGACCACATGCTGAAAGGCAAGTTCCCAAGGGACACTGAGAAAGATTAAGTCTTGGGAGGCTAGTTCAGTAGCCTTAAAAGCCATAAAGTACAGTGGGTGGGATTAACATGCGTTCCCGTTCCTTACTCCACTCTTATCATTTCTCAGACCAACTGGAAGCAGAGAAAAAGCATGAAATCTAACGGTCTTTATCGATGAGTCCTATCTTATGCTTTGGGAGCAGGGCAAAGGGCAGGGCTATCAGATTCTAAAGGCATCTGAGAAAGCAAAAATTATGAGGACTCAAAATTACACTCAAAAGTCCCTCCAAGTTGAACTCAAATATTTACCTGTCACTTGTAGGTCAATACCATTTTTCGGTTAAGTCCAACACAGCTAGGTTTCCCTCCACCATTGGAACAGATATGGCTCTTCAGTTAAGCACCCAAATGTTCAATTAGGCAACAAACAGTTGCTTTATGTTTTGGGGCCATATTGCACCAAAAGAATACGTCTTTAAGGTGTTAGAATCACACTCATAATAGGAAAATATTCACCCTCTGAGAAGCAGGCACAGATTCCTGACTTCTATCTCACATTTACTCCAGGGCAAATGCTTATGGAATGGAATGTCAGGGAAAAAACTATATTGTTATTGCCATTTTTTTCGCTCTCTCTTGTTTAATATAAGCTAGTTAAAAAAATGTGTATGATGCAATTACTGAAATCAGTTTCAAAAAAAAAATCCAAAGTTTAGACAAAAGTCAAATTCGTCATCGATTACAAAGGAAGAGACTCAATTGCTAAAGAGACTTAAGATCACTGAATTCAGTAATAAAATTCCAGAGGCTAGGAAAGGTTTTGGACTTTTTTTGAAAGTGGAAGACTACTTACATTTTTATCTAGCATAAACCACTCATTTTATAGCTGAGGAAAACAAGATCCAAACATATTTAGTGACTTATCCAAGGTCACAAGGCTGAAGAGGGGCAGAGCCCAGCTCAGAGTGCAGACTTCCTGACTCATATTTTATGTTGTTAGAAAGTCTGATGAATCAAAGAAATTGCTCAAAAGCAGAAGTATACCTAGTGGTTCCAACCTTACTATACATCACACGTTATACCAATTAAAATGCAATACATGTGCTTTAATCATATTGTGTTGTCTACAACATGCTGATGGACATGTGTTTTGGAAAATCAAATAAAACCACAGAGTTGCTTGTCACCGGCTCTATTTCTTTAATTTACATCGTCTCAGCTTGCCTTTGGGGTATTTATAGACCAAAGCAAACCTGTCCCCTAGAGACACTGTGGAAACAGTTCTTAAAGCAGAGTTCTTCTCTTTGTTGTTGCAGTCACTAATAGTCAGAGAAATCAGAATGGTAGCATGATTCTGTGGGATTACATGGCAACTTCAGTTGGACCAGAATCTCCCCTGGTTAGCAGTCCCAGGAATCACCAGTAGCTGAGAAAAATACCCACAATCCAGGATCTGACTTGCGCCCAAAAAGTTAGGAGGGTTTTTTTTTCACCCGTAAATATATCTGTCCTCCATTCTCCAGCCCAACCCCCTTCCTTTTCTTTGAAATATGAGTATGATTTCTACGCCTGGTGACCTGTGGGAATATACTTGCTTGTTTGCTTTCTCCCGTGTTTTTCTTAATGCAATAACTTGAAATGTAAACATGAGGTGACAAGTAAATCCTCAGTCAAAATAAGTTTGCAACCAAACAGGAGGAGGAAAGGAAAAGGCACGCAGAGAGCGGGCCGTGGAGACTGTTGAATGGCGGCCAAATCCATGGCCAAAGCACTAATAGAGCACAGCGCTCATCACGCGAGATCATTCCTGCTCTTGTTTGTCAGGCTGCATTCTGGACCTTTTCCTCTGAGACTCACCATTTGTTCTGACTTCATATCTAATGCAACAAATAGGTAAAGAGAGATCATGGCACGCTGTCTGGATATAAATTCTGGCTGCTTTTCTCCAAACCAGAGGTACCTCAAGGAATGATGTCTGTCAATCCAGAGGGGTGGGGGGAAATGTCTGTGTGTTGGTTTTTAAAATTCCCTTGTGAGGCAGAAACTTAGCAAATTAATGATATCTTCTACGATTCAGAAATGGAGAGAATCCAGACTTTCCCATTCTCACTTGCCACAGAGTTTGGGAGAATCTGGCCAATTTATGGCACAGTCTCTATCAGAGGAGAAATGAAGGTCACAGAGTTGTAAATCAGAGAGGGGACAACACTTACCACCCAGCCACCGGCTGTTTTCAGGGGGTCTTTAGCAACAGCTCAAGGGCTACCTACCAAGTGTCCTGAAAGCAAAAATGAGTCCAGCGCCACATTATACTCATATATACTTTTTTTTTTTCCTTTGGTATGCGGGCCTCTCACCGTTGTGGCCTCTGCCGTTGCGGAGCACAGGCTCCGGACGCGCAGGCTCAGCGGCCATGGCTCACGGGCCCAGCCGCTCCGCGGCATGTGGGATCTTCCCGGACCGGGGCACGAACCCCTGTCCCCTGCATCGGCAGGCGGACTCTCAACGACTGCGCCACCAGGGAAGCCCAGCGCCACATTATAAAAAAGTCACCACTTTCGGCAGTTTCCGTATTGTTGCCATAAATTCTACCCCTTTCTTCCTCGGTTTGGTTGTGCTGGTCCCATGGCAGCCATGACAGCCTGTCTCCACAGGACCTAAGCTGGGAGGGATGAGTTACAAACCCAAATTCCAGTGTTTGTTAAGGGGATTTATGCATTAAGTTCTCTGAAACTTTACCCGGAAAGTCTTCCTCATTCCTCTGGTGGGTTTCTGGAAGAGAGAAATCCCCTTGGCGTATCTCCCTTTGACTCAGTGCTGGATAGGGGCATGTATAAATCCTGCTAATGACTTCTGCCTGTGGCTGACAGGTTCTGGTCTTTGGTGAAAGCTACCCGGGTTCTCAAAAACTGATTTTTCTTTCTTTCTAAAGAGGATTTCTTGCAGGACTTCTTCAGTAAGGATCAGTCAGCATTCCCCATGACAGCTGTCAACACCCTTCGTTTACTTGGGTGCTCCAAACGGAGGGATCTAATTCATGCTGTCAGATCTGGGATCCTACACATTCCAACATTTAGAATTTAAAATCATCTTGGGTAAAATCTAAAGGCTCTGTTTTGGGAGTTAGTTTCCTCTCTATGGAGATGGGAGGGAGTTACCTTTTTAACGTATTCCACTCTTGAGATACAGAATCCTTGGTTTTCCTTTGTGAATCTGCACCCTTCACGAGGGGGATGGTGAGGGTGCTTGGACACTGACTGATTGTATAGTCCCTGGCTATAGGGACTGATTCAGTGAAGGACTCATAAATCACTCAGACCAAGGAGGCACAGTAAGGAGCTGGGGCTTCTGAGAAAGAAAAGTGTTTCTTCTATTATAGGATTAGTGGTGTGATGGTAGATGTGAAGTCTGGAGCTGCAACCATCTTGCAAACAGAAAAGGCCAAAGCTGCCAGGAGCTATGAGGAAGCTAAGAATGCAACCAACTAAGAAGAACAAAGAGCAGAGAGATGGGTCCTGATGATATGGTTAATCCCTGCATTAAGCTATGCCTGAAGCTAGTTACCATGCACTTTTCGATGGTGTGAACCACTAAACTCTTTCTACCGAAGTCAATTTGAGTTGGGGTGTGTGTGTGTGTGTGTGTGTGTGTGTGTGTGTGTGTGTGTGTGTG
>NW_020838019.1:7087229-7092434 GCF_003676395.1 Aethalodelphis obliquidens | reverse complement strand
GTGTGTGTGTGTGTGTGTGTGTGTGTGTGTGTGTGTGTGTGTGTGTGTGGTCTCTGATCTACAGTCCTATCTGCTCCTAGAACATGGAAACACGTTACCACAATCTTGACATCTTGAACAGAGATGCTGGCAGAAGTCCTTTAAGATTCCATCCCTCTTAGAACCTCAAGTACTACCTTGCTTGCCCTCTCAATAACGTGCCCGTGCTCCTATGTCTATAACTTCCCTCACCACTCCTTTTCGCCCTTGGCATACATACATGCTCTTGACTCTCCCATCTTATGAAATGTCTCCCTTTACTCAGACCCCATGCTAGTTGTCACCCTGTAACTATACTTTCTTTCTCAGTCGAGCTTTCTGTAGGAATAGTCTACACTGACCCTTTCCAAAGCCTCAGTTCTGCAGAGGGTTATATAAAAAAAGAGTGTATGTACGGTCAAATATATTTGGGGAAATGCTCCAGGCAGTAGCCTCCTTTTGGAGAGTTACAATTAACACGAGAGTATCAAGGGCTTTGGGGATTGTTGCAGGAATGAAAACTATTCAATTTTATTTAACCCAATGTTTCCCAAATTTATTTGACTATGGAAACCACTCCCCTCTTTTATTCTGCTTAAAATCATTTAACATCCCAAGGATTGAGAGTTATGAGGGGCACGTATTGGGAAATGATGCTTTATACTTGATGCTTTCATCTCTCACCTCCCATTTATTCACTTAAAATTTATTATAGAATATTTTCAAATACCAAAAGTGTATAGAATATTTGTAGCTCTTATCAGTCTTGCCAAATCTTAATGAGAAAGATCTAGATCAAATATGGCAAAAGATTTGCAGTTTTCAAATGTTGCATTTCTCTCGTGGCTTTTCACCTTAGCACACATCCCCTTTGTCTTGAGTGCCCCTTCTCTCCTTTCCCCACCATTCTTTGCCTGGCAAAATCCTATTCCTTCTTCAAGACTCAGATATTAATACCTCCAGGAAACCTTTCCTGACCCTTCCTTCTCCCCAACCTATCACGGTTCCATGGCCTCCTTTGATTTCCCAAAGTTCCCTGAATGCACCCCTATCAAAAGATAGCAACGATCACATTCTTAATTGCCTGCTTACTCACCGGTCTCCCTTATTAGACACCAAAAGTTCCTTAAGGATAGAACCTGCCTTTTATTTCTCAATCCTCAACCTCCTGCCCAGTGCCAGGAATATCAGAGATCACTCTTTCATGTTTCTTGAATGATGGACATTGCAGCCCTTCTCAGTGGGTCCTCCCTGCACTTAATAGAAGTGTACAGGTGTACAAGCCACCAAATTTCTCAGCTACTACGTTGTCAAGACTTCTCCACGTTTTATCTAGCTACTATCTTTCCTCTTAGGATGCTGTCTTCATTTTTATGAGCTAGGATGTGCTCTACTCCAAGGAGCAGAAAACTAACTCTCAAAAGCTTCAACCATCAGGATACTAATTTATTTAAGAAGAAGCCTGGAGTGGGGAGGTTTTTTTTGTTGTTCTTTTTCTTTTTTGGCTGCATTTTTGGGTCTTCATTGCTGCACATGGGCTCTCTCTAGTTGCAGCGAGTGGGGGCCACTCTCAGTTGCGGTGCATGGGCCTCTCATTGCGGTGGCCTGTCTTGTTGCAGAGAATGGGCTCCAGTAGTTGTGGCTCACAGGCTCCAGAGTGCAGGCCCAGTAGTTGTGGCACACGGGCCTAGTTGCTCCACGGCACGTAGGATCTTCCCGGACCAGGGCTTGAACCCGTGTCCCCGGCATTGGAAGGCGGACTCCCAACCACCGCGCCACCAGGGAAGCCTGAGGTGGGGTTTTGACGTTGTTCATCATGGATCCGGGCTCTTTCTGACCATCCGTTCCACCAACACCAGTGCAATAGCTTTTTGCCCTCATACTTGTCCGCTTATGGTTGAAAGCTGGCTGTCGAAGCTCCAACATCGTGTCCTCTCACTTAGTACCAAGGCAGGAAGCCTCCGAAAGGGCAGAGGATAAGGCTCTGTCTTTTTACCAGCAAGGAAACCCTTCCTAGAAGCCTTAGCAGGCTTTGCCTTACAACTCATAGGTTAGAACTTGTCTCATGGTCCCCTGCTTGCAATGGAGGCTGGGAGAGTGAGCATCTAATGCCATGGCTTGCTTAACCCAACTCTGATTTACCCCTGGGGCTGGCAGAGGGGCTGACGTTCCCTGAAATTAAGGGCCCTCTATCCACCAGCCGAACAAAATTCGATTCTTAGCGGGGTGAAGAAGCAGGGTAGGGACAGGGGATTGGCTGTCGGACAGGCAACAAAGTGTGCCTGCCAGGACAACACTGGTGCGGTTGCCAGGGGATCTGGCCGTGAAACGGAAAGATTCAAATTTCTAGGCCGAGGTTGCTCACTGGCCACCCCTGGGTTCTTGGCCAGCTCCTGATGATATCTGAGTTTAATGTTCATTAGCTCTAATATGAGGTTTCCTCAGCAGTATCCTGTGGGCTGATTAATAACTTTTAAAACAGGTGGAAAGAAAGTGCTTCTGTCCACCCAAATGCTTAGGTTAGGCATCTCCTGATATTTCTTCAGGCAAGAAAACATTAGTTCATGTATTCATTTGAGAGTTACTGTGCCTCTCCCTTGTGGCAGTTTGGGTCACAGAGAGAGTTATGGCCACCTCGGCCCTCAAGTGGCTTACTTTCAGGTGAACAAGACAAACGTTTAGACAAACAGCGAATAAGCTTAACGTGTAAGTGCAAGAACTAAGATCTGTAGAAAGTACCATGGACCAGAGAGGTGGCCAGTTTGCTGGGCAGGGGAAGGATGCCTACAGGGCGGCCGCATACATTTTACACGTGTTGCACGGGGTTAGGAGGAAGCCCTAGATACTGAGTCCAGAAGGCCTCTTAAAGGAGGAAACATCCGCACTGGCGGCAAAGGAAAAGTGCAGTTTCCTGGGGGTGGGGTGGGGTGGCGGAGACAAAGGAAGGAAGGATTCCAAGGAGAGAAGAAAACATGAGCAGAGGAGTGGAAACCTAAGAGTACAGTAGATGGAAAATCTGGGATACAGTAAATGCTCTGGAGCAGACCTACCACTGGGGCGGCGGGGGCAGTAGCAGAGGAAACAGAGAGGAGGCTGGAAGGCACCGAAGGCTTCTTACAACCTGAACCTACCTTATCCTTTAGTTGGCAACTGAAAGTCAATGAAAGTTTTTTTGTTTTTTTTTTTGCAGTACACGGGCCTGTCACTGCTGCAGCCTCTCCCGTTGCGGAGCACAGGCTCTGGACGCGCAGGCCCAGCGGCCATGGCTCGCGGGCCCAGCTGCTCCGCAGCATAAGGGATCCTCCCAGACCGGGGCACGAACACGCGTCCCCTGCACCGGCAGGCGGACTCTCAACCACTGCGCCACCAGGGAAGCCCTCAATGAAAGTTTTAAAGCATTAAAAGTAACTCTTTCCTTCAAAGGTTAGAGAGGCCAATCCCATTCGCAAATTAAATGGCTACTAAGTTGCAGCACTCCTAAAAGATTACAAACTATGTTTAATAAACAAAGACTTCATTATCATGTAAGAGAAATAACTGTCAACTGCAGTTCTAGGTTTTTAAGAAACTCTGATGAAATGGAAACCTGTATTTTGTCCTTCCATAAAACTGAACAGGTTCGGGATAGATCCCATAAATCCTGCAATTATTTAAAAGCACAAAGCCTAGCTTTACTACATTATCGCTTTTTAAAATAACACACCAGATTCTGGTTCCCAAAACCACTTTGGGGAAAAGTGCTTTCCTAAGTGACATCACCCCCATTTTCCACACAAAGTAAAAAAATAAAGGCTCATATTCAGAAGTAGTAGGCTACAAAAGGAGGATTGCTATACCGTAAGAGCCCGCTGTGGAACCCCCTATTGCCCTGAGAGAAACAAAGAAATAAATTAAAAATATAAAAATCCCCAAATACACAGAGTTGAGCTTCAAAGAGGTGGGCTGGTTTCCCCCAAATCCATTAATAAAATAAATCACTGCATTTCATATTCACAGTCATCTCTGAAAGTTCTCCTCTTAATTGCTCCATGGCATCATGTTTTATTTTAGTCAAGTTCAGGTTTTATGGCCAGGGACTAATGGGCATGGAGTCCCCGAAGAACTTGTTTTAAAACCTTGACCAGTCAACCATAAAAGGGATATTAAAACAGCTACAGAGGCTAAATAAGAATGAAAAAGTATAGCCACTTATTTTGAAATTAGGATCCTCTTTCACGTTTAGGAATATAATAAAACGTGTCATAAACTTTCTACTTTCATTCCAAAGTATCGTCGTAAGAACTGACAGGGATGCAGACACCAGCCTTCTGTGGTTAAGCAGCACTCGTTAAAATCAAGCGCTGTTTTTAGGCATTATTAGAGGCACTTTAAAATTATAAATGATTACAATGTCATAAAGACCTTTCAGGGAGAGAAACAGAAAAGGAGAAACAGGAGAAGGATCTAATGAACAAGGCTGTTAATAGACTTATACCATCAATGGGTCGAAATTCACAAGCTAGGCAAGGTCAAGTCCTAGTACGGAGCTGGATGGAATGTGTAGTCCAAGAGGAGACTGTAAAATGGGTTCAGATGAGGAGCTGTCTGGATCACTGTTGAATCATTTTGTCCTCCCTTATGGGGTAGATTCCAGTCTTGACCTTTTTCATAATCACATAACATCTTTCACTTTACTAATAATACCATGTTCTTGACAAAGGTTAGGTGTCAACGATGAGTGAAGTAGCCTCATTTTAGAAGTGGGAAACTAGCCAGGGGAGGATAAATCCAGTCCTGCCTCAAGTGCAACCTGAGAATAAATCCAGTCTTGCCTCAGATCCCCAATACTCTTGACAATGGGCCCATCTCTTCATCTGGTGGCCAAGAGAAGGGGAAGGATTGTTCACCCAGGAGGGAACATTCACTCTGATAAGCCACGCAGGACCCAATCACACACGGAACCTGGAAATGACTTTTCAGGCTTCCTTTTGAAATAGGGCACTAGGTACAAAGAGAAAGAGGATGGCTTTTCCCAACAGAAGCACTCTCTGGCCAAATAGGACAGACACAGGATGTTCAGCAGAAAGGAACCATCTTTGAGTAAACATGATCTCTGAAAAGACTCGAAACAGAGATCTCAGCAGAAATCCAGGTTAGTGCCGAGAGAGAGAGAGAGAGAGAGAGAGAGAGAGAGAGAGAGAGAGAGAG
>NW_020838019.1:6892065-7087219 GCF_003676395.1 Aethalodelphis obliquidens | reverse complement strand
GAGAGAGAGAGAGAGAGAGAGAGAGAGAGAGAGAGAGAGATTGGAGACAGGGCCAGACAGAGACAGACAGCAAGCTCAGGGGCAGGACGGCAAAGAGGCCCAGATGCTACTTTCTTTCTAATTCTGCAGCACCTTCCGTTCCTCTAAACAGTTTTCAATAAAAGCATCTTGAACTGGTTTAGATTAGTCCCCACCAGGCACATTTGTAAAGATAAAAAGAACATGGTTGTTTTCCTTCCTCCTAAAGGGGGTTGGGAGGAGAGGGCAGGAATGTTTAGCCTGGTCTTAGGGAGGACAGAAAAGAAGCAATGTCTAGCTTGTTCTCATGCCCACGTTTAAAAACAATCATGTCAACTCGCTTTGAAACTTCAAACTCTCCAAGTTGTCCTCCTTTTAATCCTCGGTCAAGGAGACAGCAAACGGGGAGGGGGTCGGCGGTGCAGGCGGAGACAAGGGTGTTTTTCCATCCCATCCTGCAGTGCGTGGCAGCAACTAGCTTGTGCAAACATTCAGTAGCCCATCTGAACCCTATTTGAGAACAAAACCATTTTACTTTTAAAGTGTTTGAATGACTTCAGCTAAATCTGAGGATTTGCCTATTGAATCTGGAGCTGTTCCCTTTCAACTCCGAATGAAGGAAGAATTATGAGACTGGAGTGGTTCAATGAGAGTTATCTATCCTGGCACTCAATCAAAGGGATTAGGATTTGGAAAGAAAAGCCTACAGGTGACCCTCCAGGAAGCATACCAAGCAGTTATCAAAAACATACAAGTTCAAAGCAGCTCAATTTTCATATGTTAAATGTACTTGGATGCAGCCCCAGGCTCCTTTCTAGGTAAAAAATTGTGTTAAAGCTGTTTGTACTTGCATACTGAGCAGACGAGGGAATAAAAAAGCATGTGGTACGGTGGTGCCAGGTCCACCTCACCCTCATGTAACACCATCAATCAATCTTGTTCTCTGGGTGAAACATGATCTGATACTGTGTCCAGGCTTCCCAGACTCATCCGACTCCTGCCATCATGGCAGATACGCATTCACCTCATCAACGCAAACGAGCTGTCACAACACAAACGCTGCGAGGTCAGCCACCCGGCAGAAGCAGCTTAACAATTAACAGTGAGGACTATTCATGAGTCTTGGGCGTTGTTCTCCCAAGCACCATGATCTGGGTTTAACAGTGTATTACCTACTTAATAGCTTAACTTGGGCACAAAAGGAGAAAAAGAAGGACACACACTGAGACTTAGGGTACAGAAGAGGGTACGCTTTGGGTGGCCTTCCTGTACCAGCAAGTCATCAAGAAATACAATTTATTTTGTCATGAACATTCTGTAGGGCACGCACAGAAGGATACAACTGCCTTTGGTGGACCCAAAAGACTCTGGAAAGGTGAATGCCTAAGTTATAAAAGAAAGCAAAGGGAGAACATTTAAATCTATAATCTGTCATTAGAAATGTAGGCAAAACATGTAATAGCACGCTAGAAACATAATACACACTCAACCAATGGCTGTAAACGTATGAGAGGAGACAGTACCTGCTTCTGCTACGTCATCCTCTATGGAAAGAAGGTCAAAGCCACACCACAAGATTCAGCCTGACGCTGACTGAGTGTGAGGTACCTAGAATTTAGCAGGACAGTGCACTGCACCAAGAGGCAAGAGTATAGGTCTCTACTCACCCTGGCAAGCCCTCGCTGAATGCAGGACTTTAGAAAGTGACTCTGCCTACCCAGACTTTGGGAGCCCCATCTATCAAATGGGGATTCAAAGCCTCCTCACCCAAAGTAAGATATTTATTTAACGTGTGCTATGAGGCACTGTGCCAAGCATTCTACAGCTATTAGCTTTTCCCCAACAGCATTACAGGGTAAGTATTAAGATTATTTCCATCTTAGAGACGAGGAAACTGGGAGTGAAACAAGTAACTGGCTCAAAGTCACTATACCAGTAAGTGGTAGAGAACAGATTCCAACCCAGGAGTCTCTGAATAGAGGGTCCACGTTCTTACCTTCTACCTGGTTCTGCCTCTCTAACTATATGAGTGTTTCTTGAATTTGAGTTGCCTCTTATGATGAATATTACCACTAGCCTACCGGGCCGGAGACCCCAGTAACCTCCTCCAATTCTCCCTCTCCCTCCTTCTTTAATCAGTTGCCATATCCCAGCCCCCTACCCTTGCAAGGTCATTCTAGTTCCTGAGCTGTGCTCTTCCTGCCGGTGCCCAAGTTGAGGCTTCGGAATCTCTCGCTGTAACTCTTGCAGCAGGCCAGCTTGCATTTTCTTTTCTCCAAGTCTTTGCTCATTCTATTACTGAAGCTTGAAATGCCACCTGTGTCCTTTGCTTATCACAATCATATACATTCTCCCAGGCACAGGTCTAGTGCAGCTTCCCCTGACCTTGATGACTCTTTGATCCGTGCTCCCTGAGCACGTCAGCTGAATCTTTATTTAGTATGTATTCCATCCTCCTTGGCAGTCTATTTCTCCATATCCCTTACCCAAACCCCTCACGAACTAAACTGTAAGTACCATGAGCACCGTGTCTTATTTATTTTTATTTCTGTGGCACCTATGTCTTTCAAATACGGTTTTCTGAACTGGGAAAAAGGGGATGTGGGGAGGAAGGGAAGTCTTCTCTTAAGAGTCTTTCTAGGTCACAGATGCTTGATTCGGATGACGGAACCAGTAAAAACAAAGAGATAGCAATAACAACAAAAGCCCTAGTATTACACGAGGTGTGGAGAAGCAGAGTGGGTAAAAATCTAGGCCTTGGTGCCAGACTGCCAAGGTTAAAATCCTAGCTCTACCACTTATAAGCTATATAACCTTGGGAGAGTTCTTAATTTCTCTAGACTTCAATTTCTTCCCCTCAAAAATGAGGGATGGGGCAGGGGGGAGAGATACATTAGGAGTTTGGGATTAACATATACACACTACTATATATAAAATAAGTAAACAACAAGGACCTACTATATAGGACAGGGAATTATCCTCAATATCTTGTAATAACCTATAATGGGAAATAATCTGAAAGAGAATATAGATAGATAGATATAGATAGGTACATAGATATAGATAGATATCTATATATATAAATAGATATAGATATATAGATATATCTAGATACATAGATATATATCTATCTGGATAGATATATATCTGAATCACTTTACTGTACACCTGAAACTAACACAACATTGTAAATTTAAAAACTCATTTAAAAAATGAGGGATAACAACAGTAACTACTCCATGCGTTTGCTCTAAAGGATGAAATCATATACATTTAGAATAGCACTCGGCATACAGTAAGTGCTCAATAAATGGTACACAGATGATTACATGGATGGAAGATTTCCTTTCCTTGCCAACTAAAATACTAACTTCTTAAAGCAGGTATGAGAGAGATGTTGGCAATATAACCCATGCTCCCTCTTTCAAAATCAGAGATGGAAAATCTCTAACAAGTTGGATATTGCAAACTCTGCTGGAATTTTTTTCCCTCATAGCTCAGCTTAGGGCCCCAGTGTAAAAGAGCAATGCTATAAAGCTGGCTCCTCCTGGCTTCTTACTGTCTTGGCATTGAACAATCAATGTGAAAGTACATTAAGTTATTTAACATGTTACCAAGTAGCAGAAAGCTAAAAGTTTAACCATATTTACAAGGAAGAATTATATGAAAATATTTTTATTGATGCTATAAAAACCACCATTAAAAATGACTGCACTGAAAAGCTGAACATGTATGGAACAAATGGGCAACTCTTAAAATATTACCTGGTTCCAGACAGTCCAAATTTTGTGTCTTGTTAGCAAATAAGATAAATGACTTTGTCTGAAATGATGTTTTATAAATCCTATTAAGAGGCTGTAAGAGAGGCAATGGCTCCCAAAACAAGAGAATTAATTTCTGAGTTCAATCCCCACTGTACACACAAAAATGTGGGGGGAACGGGAGGGGGGCTTACTGTTGATGTTGTCTTTGGACTAATATACTAATAATGCTCTCTAACAATTACATTTTATACTTTGCAAAATACATGCTCACTCGTTATCTCACTTGATCCTCACAACAAGCCTATGAGGCAGGTCGAGAAAATACTATTTCTCTTGGGGATTTTTTTTAAGTAATAGAGAAGGGTAAAGTGGCTTCACCAAAGTCAGTTAAAGTAGAGCTAAGTTAGACTCTTGCGGCTCTCTGACTCCACAGCACGTGGGATTATAGGAGCCAGTGTTTATGATGTGGAGATGGGTGCAACCCTGTCTGCACAAACCCACAGACTGGGGGAAGCTACACTGTCATTTTAGACTCTGTATCCAGATAAAATAGAAGGCATTTGTTCTTTTAGTTAAAAAACTGAAGTGATGTACTCTCACCACCATGTAAATAATGGCGTAGCGTTTTGTATATACAGTTCTTTTATTTTAAGAGCAAGATGTACTCCAATGATTGGTGCAATTTTGTTTTTGCCTTTCCTTGCCAAAAAGAAAATATGGCTTTAATAGAAGTTTACATCTGCGTGGTATTACATGCATGTAAAACAGATGTAACCTAATTACATTTTCATTTAAATTGCTAAATAGCTACTTAAGTAAAAAGCTAAAATAACATACAAACAACAGTTACTATAATAACAAGTGTACTTAGAATTAAATGAAAAGGATCAAAGCTACAGCATATAGAATTTGAGTTGGTCTTTCAAAAAGACAGTGACATAACAACACTGCCTTCATTTACTCAGTAATTGAATGTCTCTACAGCTCAGCCTAGACCCGTGGAAGAAAATCCACCGAGTTTTTATAAAGACTCTGGGTTTCATGAAGATTAGACACACTCTACTAGAGATTATATAGCAAAACCCTAAATTGGAAATTAGAATTCCAGGGCAATACAATCAGCTTGATTATAGTTTTAAGCAGATCTGTCTAGGCTGAAATCAGAAATCAGCTCCCAACTTGGAGATCAGAACGCTCTTTTTGTAGTTTTAAAAGAAGACATTACATATCAGGCATTGCATATTCATGACCCATCCCTTCCTGTGTGCCACACAAAGGCTCTCCGAAGAAGGATCCAGAGCATTTGCGATGATATTCAGCTTAGGAGCACGGGGAAGGGAACACATGGTCAGTCTTCACAAAGGAGCAGAGGAAACACCACGTGCCGGTCTGGGACGGCTGAAATCCTAAACGGTGGACTCTGGAAAAACTCAACCCGGTTTAACCTAGATTTGCAGGGTAATGTCCAGTCCTAGCTCTCCCTTTTCAACTTCAATCCCATTTTTAACTAAAGGGAATTTCAGGCGTTTGGAGATGATTTGTTATTTTAAGAGTCGGAGACCAAAACTGAACTTTTAGAGTGTTAGAGCAATATAAACTTATTTCAAAATTAGAACAGTCTATCACTAAAAGCAGAGGATGTAGAGTAGGACTGTATTTTGAAAGTATCCCCCCCACCCCGCCACCACCATTAGCTTTCTTCTCTAAACTAGACCAGCCAGTTTTTCTGAATTTTGCTCAGGAGTGTAGAAAATAAGAGACTTAGATCCAGTCAGCCCTTTTGATCATGGGTCTAAAATGTTTCAGAAGAATTAAAAAAAAAAAAAAACACTAAATGGAACATCTCTGCTAAAATTGAGGGTTATGCTCTTCAAGCTGAGAACTTCCTCACAAAGACATGGATAAATTCTTTTCAAAATGAGCTTCAAATTATACCTCAATATACCTTTAAACACATAACTAGCTTCTGGCTCCCCTTTTCATTTTATTCAGCCAATGTTCCCTCTCTAAAGGTGGGAAAGGATGAACAGACTAAGGTTGGAGGTGAGGATCGGAAAGGAGATTGAAAAACAGAAAAATCACCCAGGGCCAAAATTTGGTGCCAACCTCGGCATTTATCTCCTTGACGCCACCTCACACTTTTTTTTTTTTTTTACCTCTTTATTGGGGTATAATTGCTTTACAATGGTGTGTTAGCTTCTGCTTTATAACAAAGTGAATCAGCTATACATATACATATGTCCCCATATCTCTTCCCTCTTGCATCTCCCCACCCTCCCTATCCCACCCCGAGTTGATCTCCCCGTGCTATGTGGCTGCTTCCCACTAGCTATCTATTTTACGTTTGGTAGTGTATATATGTCCATGCCACTCTCTCACTTTGTCACAGCTTACCCTTCCCCCTCCACATATCCTCAAGTCCATTCTCTAGTAGGTCTGTGTCTTTATTCCCGTCTTACCTCTAGGTTCTTCATGACATTCTTTTTTTTTCTAAGAAAGGGCTACGGACGTGTATACTGTCTCTCTCTAACGTTCTACAAACACCCTGTACTTCAATCTTAGCAAGGACTTCAAAGGGCTTCCATGCATTTAAAAGATTTTCTTTTTCTTTTCCCTGGCTAGGCCTGCTACACCAAAACTGTGGTGACTCCCTGTCTGAGACTGTCTCTGGATCTAAAATAACAGTGAGGTGTATTTGTGAAGAGGACGGGAAACACACTTTGAGAATCTTCTTGCCCCATAGCTATTCCCCAAGTCGAGTGCCTTGGCTTGATCTCTTCAGACCGGCCGCTGTTTGATTTCTGCAAAGACTGTTGATAAAGTTTCACAATGTGTTAAGAACACAATTGCAAAAGGCAAGTGAAGGCTTGTCATGATTTTGTAACCAATTATTTCATTTGTATTTTATAAATCGGTCATAAATGTCACTGACTAATTACTGCCCTTTCCCCCTTCCCCACCCCCATACACTCACTGGAACAAACAGGCAACCTTGTACCACTCTTGCCAGAGGCCAAGAATTAATGGCAGGTTTTAAACTAAACTTCATCTATTTGGAAGGATATCAATGGTTGCTGAGGACACACTGTAATTTCACTGCTCACCACCACTCCTCTCTGCCCTGAAAAACAAACATATTTCACTACACTCTCTGCCCAAGAAACTCAGATGCCAGCTAGACATCCCAAAAGAAACCAAAAGAAACAATTATTAAAATAATCATGTCATAACATCACTGACTTAGCCAAGGTCTTTTCTTGTCTATCTGATCATTACTAAACCAGTCATTACTCAAAAGCACACATTAAGTGATGATTTATCTGTTTGACTGCGGTACAAACACTATCTTCTGTTGATGCTTAGTGGCTCTGGGAAAGGAAACGTGAATAATGTCCTGCCTCTGAATGAACTCTGAAGAATAACCACATTCCAAAGGTTGATGGGAGGGAGGGGGAGAGAAAGTAATTACTTTGTGATGGGTTAAAAGTCAGTAAGAAGAGAAAGTTGAGGGTGGCTCTGCCCTATAAACGGTTCTGGAACTCGACTCCCTTAAGTCGGCCTTGACAAAAGACCTATGTCATTAAAAAGCAACGATGTAAATGTGACAAGCTGCTCTCAATCTCAGAGTAACTCTGCATTCTTTGCGGTAAGGTTTGAAACCACAGAACAGTCATCGTTCCGAATACACCAGCCTATAAACACTTCCCCTGGAGAAGGAGAAGGTATTGCCACTAAGCCCCTGACTCCACATTTTGTAATTTTTGAAAGCTGAAGCCACAAACATGTGGCTTGTAGGTAAATTCCAGCCTTCAACATGCTTAAAAACATTTTAAAAACTTAGTTGCCAAAATGTTTATATAAGTACCTTTCATATAAAAATCTGGATTTCCGGCTTCTGTCAGAAAAAAGAAACCTGGCAAGTCCACGACAGTGGGCCCGCACTCCCTCAGGGCAGCTGCTTGTCCTCTTTAAAGCGAAGCTGGGCTTCCCTGGTGGCGCAGTGGTTGAGAGTCCGCCTGCCGATGCAGGGGACACGGGTTCGTGCCCCGGTCCGGGAAGATCCCACATGCTGCGGAGCGGCTGGGCCCGTGAGCCATGGCCGCTGAGCCTGCGCGTCCGGAGCCTGTGCCCCGCAACGGGAGACGCCACAACAGTGAGAGGCCTGCGTACCGCAAAAATAAATAAATAAATAAATAAATAAAGCGAAGCTGCGCTTCCTGGCTCTGCCTGGTGCCCGCAACTCCCTGTCGCATGGCATCTGGCCTGCTTCCCTCACTGACACTGCCTGCTGGCTCCTGTATGGATCCCAGCTTACCATTTCTGTTATTTTGTGTGACTACTAATTAACTGTGCAGCCAGTACTACTTTCCCCTACTTGAAGGCAGAGAAAAAAGGATTTCAGAAGCTCTAAGTCTTATCTAGCAATTCCAACTATGACCAAAATTGCACTCCACTGAATCCGTGCTTGAGTTTCGGAACAAGGTGCCACCGTCTCTTATGCTTGCCTGGAGACATCCTGGGCCCCCATCCACTCAGACTGGCTGACCACTAGGTCAGCGGCTCCTCTAAAAAGGATCCAGTACCCTAGGGCTCTGGTGCGTGTTTTAAAGGCAAACCATGAAAATGAACTATACTATTCTCTAAAGGAAAAATCCATCGTATTCTTATTTATTCTTACTTATTATTCCGAAATTAAGTTTGTTAAAAGTTGAACTATCCGACATGAATTTTCAGGCTGACTCTTTTACACTTATGATGGAGAAAACCCCATCGCTCCTCATGATATATTTTTTATAATGAGGACCACAAAAAACGCAGAGAGAAATCTCAGGATCTTTGACCACAGAAATGCATGTACATATTTTGCACCAGCTAGCGGTAATTGTTTTACCATGTGAGGCTCAGGGTAGGTAGTAATATGCAATACCTTTCAACTTTTCATCCCCAAAAGCAAACAGAAAAAAACCTGACCTCTGACCCTGTTTTGAAGCACCACTACCCGCTTGGGTAGTGTTTGCATGTTGAAATATTTATTTCCTTCATAAAAAAATCTATCTGAATATCCAATCTCTCAGAAGTAAAGAGTCTGATTTCCATGTTAGCAGAAGCCTTAAGTAGTTTGGGGCTATGATCTAAACACTACAAGCTTTACCTACTTAAAACTTGGCCAGCTCCGAGCTGCATATCTTTCTCACCGGCTCCTCATTTGCAAAACATAGTAGAGATTCAGGTGAAAGGTGACGAAGTTTCAACAGCTGCAAAGCCCAGTTAGAAAACTTGTTTCCTGGGCAGAGCTTCCAAGAGAGTAATATTTCTGAGCCTTCTGTCACTAGAAGATGCGAATTTGTACCAGTGAGGCTAAACAAGTTCTCACGAGCAGGTGTTATAATGGTAACTTCTGGATGTGGTGTGGGAGAGAATGAAGCCTCCTGACCCCTAAAGGCAAGGTTTTTCACCGAAACCCCTCTGAGTATAACATGAGAGCACATGACTACCATCAAGATGAGTCTTTCTTCATCTGTTCATTGGTTATGGTACTTGAACAAAACGCCTACTAAAAATGACTTAAAATTTAATTTCCCCCATGAAAAAGGAAAATGTGAATCTCACATAAAGCACTCTACTCCACCATATTCACCAACTTGGACAGACAGAAGAAAAATGGTGCGCCTGAGGCGTGCCATGCTCTTTCATAAGAGTGCGCCCCTCAACCTACCTCAAGAATAAGGTTGAGATTTACCCCAATATACCTCCCTTCTAATGCTTTCTGATCACAGAGGGTGGTGGGGGTGAGCCTTTGCTTAATTTTTCAATGAGATTCAGGACTGCGATATTGAAATTAGGCTCAGAATGGCTCTTAAGAGCAGAAAGGCTTCAGGTTTTCCTCCATGTCTACTGACATTACTCAGGGGAAAGTGGCTTCGTTCTTTTCTTTTCTTTTTTGGTGTGATGATTTGGGGAACACAAAGGAATATGGGCCTTCACCTGCAGATGCCATTAGAACTTTACTTCCAAATTTAATAGTAGCTTGCCAGGCCTCAAATACTGTGGAGAACCCTGCTATCTCATTGTGAGGAAAACTGGCTACACTCTGTTTAGACTTGTGTCTAACACGACTCTGTGGGAACTGAGAATTTTGTAATGCCAGGCTGTAGCAGAAAACAGTTTTTGCATCTAATCCTGTGTTAGTTACGGTCGCTTCAGGAAACAAACAAACAAAGCCCCAACGTTGCAATAAAAAGTATACCCGTTGTATACTGAGCTATTTAAATACAGTTTCTTAAGAAACTTTCTACTGTATTTAGAACTTAAGAACTTTCTATTTAGCTTTATTGATAAGAAGAAACCTAAATACTAGGGCAAAATTATGTCCTTAACAGACTGTATTACCAGTGGCTGTCTCATTCCACTTCGGATTCACAAACAAAAGGTTTTATGGACAGCTTTTTGGATTGAACCTGCTTGGAAGAAGAGGTTCTTCCTTGAGTTGTAGAGACTGTTGATTAGGGCTTCGGCAAGCCTTTTTGGCACCTTTGGGCAAATTATAAAAAGGTACCCCTCATTTTTTACAGAACTAGAATAAAAAAATCTTAAAATTTGTATGGAGACACAAAAGACCCCGAATAGCCAAAGCAGTCTTGAGGGAAAAAAACGGAGCTGGAGGAATCACACTCCCTGACTTCAGACTATACTACAAAGCTACAGTAATCAAGACAATATGGGACTGGCACAAAAACAGAAATATAGATCAATGGAACAGTATAGCAAGCCCAGAGATAAACCCACGCACCTATGGTCAACTAATCTATGACAAAGGATGCAAGGATATACAATGGAGAAAAGACAGTCTCTTCAATAAGTGATGCTGGGAAAACTGGACAGCTACATGTAAAAGAATGAAATTAGAACACTCCCTAACACCATACACAAAAATAAACTCAAAATGGATTAGAGACCTAAATGTAAGACCGGACACTATAAAACTCTTAGAGGAAAACATAGAAAGAACACTCTTTGACATAAATCACAGCAAGATCCTTTTTGATCCACCTCCTAGAGTGATGGAAGTAAAAACAAAAATAAACAAATGGGACCTAATGAAACTTCAAAGCTTTTGCAAAGCAAAGGAAACTACAAACAAGAAGAAAAGACAATCCTCAGAATGGGAGAAAATATTTGCAAATGAATCAAATGACAAAGGATTAATCTCCACAATATATAAACAGCTCATGCAGCTCAATATTAAAAAAACAAACAACCCAATCCAAAAATGGGCAGAAGACCTAAATAGACATTTCTCCAAAGAAGACATACAGATGGCCAAGAAGCACATGAAAAGCTGCCCAACATCACTAATTATTAGAGAAATGCAAATCAAAACTACAGTGAGTTATCAGTCAGGATGGGCATCATCAGAAAATCTACAAACAACAAATGCTGGAGAGGGTGTGGAGAAAAGGGAACCCTCTTGCACTGTTGGTGGGACCGTAAATTGATACAGCCACTATGGAGGTTCCTTAAAAAACTAAAAATAGAATTACCATATGACCCAGCAATCCCACTACTGGGCATATCCTGAGAAAACCGTAATTCAAAAAGACACATGCACCCCAATGTTAACTGCAGCACTATTTACAATAGCCAGGTCATGGAAGCAACGTAAATGCCCATCGACAGACGAATGGATAGAGAAGATGTGGTACATATATACATTGGAGTATTACTCAGCCCTAAAAAGGAACGAAATTGGGTCATTTGTAGAGACGTGGATAGGTCTAGAGACTGTCATACAAAGTGAGGTAAGTCAGAAAGAGAAAAACAAATATCGTATATTAACGCATATATGTGGAACCTAGAAAAATGGTACAGATGAACCAGT
The DNA here is from genome assembly GCF_003676395.1 of Aethalodelphis obliquidens. Classification (NCBI taxonomy): domain Eukaryota; kingdom Metazoa; phylum Chordata; class Mammalia; order Artiodactyla; family Delphinidae; genus Aethalodelphis; species Aethalodelphis obliquidens. The sequence goes on along the minus strand of NW_020838019.1, from coordinate 7,075,558 downwards.
TTGCCGGGCAGAAATAGAGACACAGATGTAGAGAACAAACGTATGGACACCAAGGGGGAAAGGGGCGGGGCTGGGGGTGGGATGAACTTGGAGATTGGGCTTGACATATATACACTAATACGTATACAATAGATAACTTATAAGAACCTGCTGTATAAAAAATAAATAAAATAAAATTCAAAAAAAAAAAAAAAAAAAGAAAAGAAAGAAAGCAAAAGGTGCCCATGTGGGCAAACAGAGTCCCAGTTTGCAGAGAAGAGGGCGCCTTGGATTTCAGCCCCTCCCCACCATGTCAGCACCCCCTCTGCTGGGAGCCTGAATGCAGAGGCTAACGTGTTTGCTTAGTATTGAACCTGAAAAATGCATCAAGAGGTCTCTTTTCAGACACTCTGGTTTCCAGGTAGCAAGTCTTGTCAAATAATCTCACCAGAAAGCAGAGGTCAGGGACTGTTTCACAACTGTTTGGTAAAATGACCCCAATAGCACCAGGTTAGAAGAATGAGGAATAAATCAAGAGATTCTATTTTGAAAAAACTTAGGAGACACAATAGAAAAGAGCAAAATCATGTGGTTGTGCTTCGTGACTAACCAGTTCTTCTTGAGCTAAGGGTGGGACTGCTTCTGTCTCCTTCATATTTTGACTCATAAAGGGCACACAGGGAGCTGGAATCAGCAGGCTTGGTTCTTTCGTTGGCACAAAGGGCCGTGAGTGGATTTCTACCGGTGAGCATCATAAATCTGGAAGCCAGGTTTTAAGGTCCTGAGATCTGACTTAGTGAGGAAACATGCTTTGGCTTAATGCTTCCTGTGGAATCAAACAAGCTCCCAAGGAGACAGCAAACTGAAGGCCTCCCGGAAGGGTGCAAGCATGGAAGGAGCTTCAAAATTTACCAAGAGCTGCCTAGGAGACTACTATTACCCCTTAAAAAAATATTTTATTTTTTATTTTTTTAAAATTTTATTGGCATATAGTTGATTTACAATGCTGTGTTAGTTTCTGCTGTACAAAGTGAATCAGTCAAACATGTACAGATATCCACTCTTTTTTTATATCCTTTTCCCATATAGGTCATTACAGAGTATTGAGAAGGGTTCCATGTGCTATGCAGTAGGTCCTTATTAGTTACCTATTTTATATATGGTAGTGTGTATACGTTAATCCCCATCTTATTACTCCTTAATATAGAACTATTGTTCAGCGACAGTAAAGTCTTACCAGATGTACAGAGACTTTTTTAGTTCTCTTCTTTACCTCTATATTGGGAATTCCACCACCCCCAACTCACCCCCGCAGACCAAGATTAGCTCCAACTGTAAATTACACAGAAGCACCTTGATAATGCATTCAGAGCCATTGTAGCTATTAACCATTAACATGTATGTCTCCAAAGGAAGGAGAAAATGGGCAGAAGGCATAAGAAATTCGTATACACACAAACATGGCCAATAAGCATGAAAAACATGTTTAACCACAGTAGCGATAAAGAAAAAAGATGTTACTTTTGCCCATAAACTCGGCAAAAAAAAGTTTTTTAACGGTACTCTTCCACACTCCCAAACATGAGAAGGGAGAGGCCGTCTCAAAAACTACTGATGAAAATGTAAATTGGTACATCTTTCTGGAAATCAAATTGGTAATGTTTTATTCAAAAATTCACTGCACACCTATTTATGAAGTACCTATGATTTGTTAGGGACTTAAAATGTACCTTCCCTTCCACCTTGTGACTTCATATCTAGAAATCTGTTCAATAAAGGATCAAAGATTTTTATAAAAGGATGTCTATCATAATATTTAAGGAAAAAACAAAAGAGATGTGGTTAAATAAATTGTATGGGTTTTTTTTTGTTTTTTTGTTTTGTTTTTTTTGCAGTACGCGGGCCTCTCACTGTTGTGGCCTCTTCCGTTGCGGAGCACAGGCTCCAGACGCGCAGGCTCAGCGGCCATGGCTCACGGGCCCAGCCGCTCCGCGGAATGTGGGATCTTCCCGGACCGGGGCACGAACCTGTGTCCCCTGCATCAGCAGGCGGACTCTCAACCACTGTGCCACCAGGGAAGCCCTAAATTGTATGTTTTGAGGGAAATTATTAGTGAGAAAATGGTAACAATATATTTTCTGTGAAAAAGATAGGGTACACAAATTTTAAAAACATAAACATTCCTAATCCTACACCAAATGTTAACAGTTCTGGATAGCATGTGTACGGGTGATTTTCATTTTCTTCTTGTGTTTTTCTATAGTTTTCAAATTTTCTACAATGAGCATTTATCAATCTTAAGAGTAGTAGAAAGTACTAAACAAGAAAGGAATTAGCTAAGGAGCAGGTGTATTTAGAATCTCAAAAACGTATAATCGAACAGGAAAACAGTGATATCAAAATTACAAATGTACACTTGGGTGATGATTTACAAATATTCAAGATATATACATTTGGGACCCTGAAATAATGTTGAAGGAGTGTGTAAAAGGCATCAGAAAATGTTCTAAACGGATGATCCATTAGAGATCACCCAGTTTTTTTCTTCATTGTATAGATGTGGAAACGAAGATTAAGTACTGCAATGGCTTGATCCCACACTGCAAGTTAGAGACGAAAAGCCTAGGACTCCTGCCTCCCAATCTATGCCGTTTCCACGATTCTAGGAACGGCAAATAGGTTTCATCTAAATTTCAAGTGCCAGTAATAGCTGTCGAGAAAGCTCAGGAGGAAAACCTGCATTAAGATCTGTGATATCAGCTGTGGGCAGGAGAAGAGGGTGTAGGGCTAGGCATGCCAAATGTTTGACATTCCTAAAAAAAACTACAGAATACTGTCCTCTCCAAACCCGGTGTTTGTCCCTATAAAATAGGAAATGTCTACTCCTAGGGAAACATTTGATATAAACTAGGAATAAATAAAACTAGCTTTAACAAGGAAAGAATGAAGATAGAGAAAAATTTATACTGTCCAACTGAAAAGGGGCAATTACAGGTTTCATAAAGGTGCAGCATCATGCTTCAATGAAATACTTTTTTTATCAGCACAACAATTTATAAACCTACATAAATTATATATAAAACCATATATGAATACAGATCATAAGAAAATATTTAAAATGAATTACAAAAGGACAGAAAGTTGAAAAATAATGAAGACACGGTAAGAGTTATAGAACACAGTGAGATGGTCTAATATATACGTAATCGAAGATCCAAAAGGAGAAATGAGAATAGACCAGAAACAACATTTGAAGGAATTATAATTAAGGATATGTTCATTAAAGATGCCCCATAGACTCTAGATTTGCATGCCTCAAGCAGGATAAATAATAAAGCAGTCAATATACAGATACACTCAATGAAATACACTCTCTCTCTGTAAAGAAGCTGGGAGGCAAGAGCAAAAGAAGTTGAAAGAGCAAACTCATGCCTTGACTCTGGAAAGCTATAAATAGAAATAAAGTTCAAAGACACGAGGGAAGCTGCATGCAAAAGCCTTGATGCTAAAATAGCCAAAAGCCAATCAAGACTCGGACAAACTTTAAACAGGTCAACTTCACAGAAAGGTTAGGAATGAGTGAGTTCTACTGAGACCTGTTAACTAGGGTCTCTACAAGGAAAACACATCCATAGGGAAATCTCACCTATGAATATGGATATAAAAATAGTAAATAAAATACCAGCAAATCAAGTTCATCTGTAGATTACATCAGGATCAAGTAAGGTCTATTCCAGGAGTGCAAGGATGGTTCAACAGTGTAAAATCTAATAATCTAATATACCATGTTTACAAATTAAAGGAAAAAATATATATGATCATCTCAATAGACAACCTCCTCTTAAAAAAAATAGGATCCGATTAAATGCAATATCCACTAAAGAGAACAAAAGTTCCCTTACTTGATAAAGGATATTTACCTTTATCAAGTAAGGGAGAGTGAGAAAACGGTAACAATATATTTTCTGTGAAAAAGATAGGGTACACAAATTTTAAAAACAGAAATCTCAGCAAATCTCAAACTTACTTGTAAAACAGAACTATTCTTATGACCAACAGGAAAAATATGAAGACTACTATTCCTACCACTATTCAACATTCTGCTGAAAATTTCAGCTAAGAGGAAAAAAGAAAATTTAAAAGTACCTGTGTTGGGAAGGAAATGGCAACATCATTATTATTTTAGATAATTCCTCACCTAGAAATTCCAAGGGAATCAACTGAAAAACTACTAGAACTAATAAAAGAGTTTAATAAGGTAACTAAATAAACATAAAAAATCAACAGTCAGCTTACATACTTGTAATTCCATCACAATAGCAACAGACACTATGAAATATCTAGAAATAAACTTAGGAAGATGTGAAGAATAATTTTAAAACTTTACTTAAGGACACAAAAGATGACATAAATAAATACGAGATACATCATCTTAATGGATGAGGAAACAATTTTTTAAACGTTCTCTAACATATAAATATATAAATTCAATGCACTCATAATAAAAATGCCAATGGGACGTTTTTAAATGAAATTTGACTGATCCTAAAATTCGTCTGGAAGAAAAAGGCACGAGAACATCAACAAAAGTATTAAAAAAAAAATGGGGAGGGGGCACTGGCCCTATAATATATCAAAACATAACATTTTGGTAATTAAGCAAAAATATAAATCAAACAGTATTGAGAGTGCAGAAACTGGCATACACATTTATGGGAATTTAGTATATGATAAAAGTGTCTTTTCAAATTAATAGAGATAAGAAAGGTTTATTCTAAAAATGTTATTGTGCCAATTGGTTTCACCATTTGAAAAAAAGTAAAGTTAACCTCTACCTAACAACCAGTCACAAAGGTAAAATTTTGGTAGATTAAAAAGGTAAACATTAAAAAGAAAACTATGAAAGCACTAGAATATAATAAAAATGAATTTATTTTAAAATATGGAGTAAGAAAGGCAGTCTTAAGAGAGATATAATACACAAAAACTATATAAAGGAAAAGAATAATATATTTGACAAGAGTATCTGAAATGAATAATATTTAAGACACATCTAAAATAAAAGATAACATAAAATTTTCAAAATTAAATAATAAGTGACAGACTGAGAGAACATATCTGAAACACAGCAAATAGAAGAGAATTAATATACAGAACATATAAGGAACTACAAATGAATAAGAGAAAGATAAGCAATAGAAAGATGCATAAAGCGTATGAACAAGCAATATGAGAAGAAAAATTTTAATGTTCAATAATAATGTGAAATGATGCTCTCTAGTGATCAGGAAAATGCAAATTAAAGCCACAAGATAGAATTTTTCATCTATCGAAGTGGCAAAAATAAAATAATTAAGATTGATAAATTGATGTCAATTCTTCATACACAGTTGATGGGAATAGGAATCGGCACAGCTCTTTTAGAGATGATTTAACAGTTACTAAAAATTTAAATGTGTCCACACTTTAACCTATTAATACCATTTCTTGAAATCTACACTACAGAAATATATGGTCTATATATGGACCAAGAGGCATGAAGAAGGGCATTGATTACAATATGACTTCTGACAGCAAAAAGAGAAAAAAAGAAAAAAAGAAAAGAATTCGTACATCATCAATAGCAAGGTAGTTAGATAAGGTAGGATATACCACCCATATTATGCAATATCGTGCAGCAGTCAAAATGAATTAATTAGATTTCTACATATTAACATGAACAGCTTTCTAAGCTAGTTTACAGTGAATAAACCCAAGCTGCAGAACTATATGGTTTGCACTATTTGTAAAAAATAAAGAGAGAAAGAGGGGAAGAAGGAATGAATGAGGAAAGGAAGAAATTAAGACAAGACATTGCAAAGGAAAGAAAAAAGAAAGAATGAAAAGAATAATAGCATGTATTTTCTATTGGTACATACATAAGTGTGCGCAAGCACATAAGAGGCAGATCTATTCTAAAAGGATACACACCAAGCTGATTACGTGACTTTTTGCAGGGGAAATCAATACACTTGGTGGGGGAGCCAAAGGAAGTTTGCTTTTCTGCAGAGGCAGCATGGAGCAATGATTACAGGCAAACGTTGGAGGTAGACTGTCTGGTTCTAACAGTTATTTATATCAATCTGTGCCTCAGCTATTCATCTGTAAGTTGGGGTAATAATAGTACCTACTCATAAGATTACTATAATCAATAAATGAATTAATATACATCAAGCACACGTCTAGCATACAGCAAACGCAATACAAAAATATTAACGGTTAGGGTGAGTTGTATAAAACTGCTGTTATGTGACTGTTTTGATCTACAAAAATAGTAATTTTATATGGTTCAATTTAATGTTATTATTTATATATTTTAATTCTTTTAAATACACATTGCATGCCTTTTTTTACGGATTGTGGAGGAAGAAGGTTAGGGGTAAGATTAGTAGAGTACAGAGGGGCTAAAGGGAGTCACTACATATTAAATAATTTCGTATTAAATAATTTCAATATCTGTGTGTAGAAAGATCTTATCTTTAGGGAAGACAGCCAACATTTAGAATAACTTTTTTTTTTTTTTTTTTTTGCGGTATGTGGGCCTCTCACTGTTGTGGCCTCTCCCATTGCGGAGCACAGGCTCTTGGACGCGCAGGCTCAGCGGCCATGGCTCACGGGTCCAGCCGCTCAGCGGCATGTGGGATCTTCCCAGACCGGGGCACGAACCCGCGTCCCCTGCATCGGCAGGCGGACTCTCAACCACTGCGCCACCAGGGAAGCCCTAGAATAACTTTGCCAAGTAAAACTTGAGACATGCTTTCAAAATCTACTTTGTACGTATTTCCAGATAAATCCACTGGACCAAATCTTTATACAAATGACTACATTCTGTGTAATAGTATTAATTTGATTAAACCTGGAATTTCAAAGAAATACTACAAATTGAAATGATGCATAAATTAGCATAAAATAAATAACAGATTTTTTTGGTCAAAGTACTACATACTACTTGATCCTAAATAAACAGCATATTTAAATTTTGTTATGATTATAACATCCATATAATATTTAGGACACAGTTGGAACAAACATACACACACAGAAGAATATTACAATATTTGAAACCATATGAAGTGAATCTTTATATATATTTTTAAAAAGGTTAGACTGGACTTAGTTTTAGTTTTTGAATGCTAATATCAATTTTTAAATGTATTCTCTATAAAGACTAGTGAAACAACCTCAGCTGAAGTCAATTTAGAAATAGAAAACTATACATAAATATAAAAACAAATCTCTAGTATTAAATACACAAACAACTCAAGGAAAGTAGAGATTCCTAGGAAACGTTTCTATAAATAGTTTGACATTATTACACAATCTTCTCTGCATACCTCGTAATGGAAACATTGCTATGGGTGATTGAAGAAATAAGCAACTTTGACATTTCTGGATGTAACTTGAGGAGATTATTTCATCATAAAGGATTGGTATAGAATATACTAACCAACAACTCAATATCAAAACTCTCCTTGCAACTCTAAAACAGTGTAGAATGACATTTAAGATAATCCACTTATCACCATCCAATACAGGCTGCTTGTTCACAAAATGTCAGTGACAAGATAGAGCATTCCGATTCCTGGGCAGTAAATGCCTGAGACAAGGAATCTTTAATACAGCATCAACTGCATTTCCTTATATGCTACTGCCCTACCCTGGACTTCGGCTCCCAAAGGTTTTGCAATTTATACGAGCAGCTGCACAAATGAAATGCCTTCTCTTTCTCTCACACACCACAGAAACATTCCCCTCCAAGAATAATGAAAAGTCTGCACGTTCATTTGCAGGCAAGCCATATTTCCTCCTGGTGAATGCCTGATGTTTTTACTAGCCACCTTGAAAAAGCTCCGTGCTTCAATTCTGAACAGTAGCAATTCTAAAAATTTAAATAATTCTTTAGAATAACAATAAAGGTAATAGTGACTTGGATTTATATGCTGCTTATTCATGTTTCGAAGTGGTTTTGGACAAGGTAACTCATATGCTCTTCACCAGATCCCTGCAAGATTAGCCATGAATTATCAACACTTTATAGGTGAAGACAACTGAAGTTTAATTTTCATTTTTAAGTTTAAGGTTTAAGTATAATTTTTTTGGTTCAAGGTCTCATAGCCAGCCAGAATCATCCAATACTAGAGCTCAAATGACCCTTAGGGTAAATTTAAGAAGCCTCTAGTTCAAAGAGCACAAACTGATGTTCTGTTTGACCAAACGGGGCCCACAAATCTATACATCCTGAGATTTTATAAAAATATCTAAATTTCTGACTTTTCTTGAAAATGTAGCCACACTAGGCCCACCTTCTGCAGAGAAGCAATTGGCTAGAGCTCATCACTGTCGCCTTCATTTATTTATTTTTAAATTTTCATCGGGGCTTCCCTGGTGGCGCAGTGGTTAAGAATCCGCCTGTCAATGCAGGGGACATGGGTTCGAGCCCTGGTCCGGGAAGATCCCACATGCCGCGGAGCAACTAAGTCCGTGCACCACAACTACTGAGCCTGCACCCTAGAGCCCGCGAGCCACAACTACTGAGCCAGTGTGCCACAACTACTAAAGCTTGCGCGCCTAGAGCCCGTGCTCCGCAACAAGAGAAGCCACCGCAATGAGAAGCCCTCGCACCGCAATGAAGACTAGCCCCCGCTCGCTGCAACTAGAGAAGGCCCGCGCGCAGCAACAAAGACCCAACACAGCCCAAAAATTAATTAATTAATTAAATATATAAAAAAATTCTTTTCATCAGTGATTTTTATTCATAAACATAAATTTACCTAGAATCAAATGTTACTTTTATTTTCTCAATTTGATTAAATAGTAGAAAAATATGCTGTAATTATAGTGGTGTTTTTTTCACTGCTGCCTTTAAATAAAGTATGTGTTCTCCAGTTCACTACGTAGTCCACTTTACTTATTTTACACTTATTTTATCTACAATAAAACACATAGATCTTAAGTAATAAGTTCAATGAGTTTTGAAAAATGTATATGCTCATGAAACTATCACCCAATCAAGGTATTCATGTCCACCCATCCCCCAAGTTCCCTCATGCTCCTTTACAGTCACTTCCCTCTTCCTTCTCTTCCCTTCTCACTCCTGTTTGTTACCTGCCCATCAGCATTTGCATTTGAAATTCCTGACCTACTTTAAAAACCTCTTCAGATTCCAAGTCAGGAAACTAAACCCTAAGGAGAGGCAGAGTCAGAAGGAGAAGCGAAGTTCCCAAACTTCTGGTCCCTAACACCACCCTCAAAACTAAGTCCTCTCAACCTGCTGCCCAAGAGTTGACCTGAAAGAAAATGCCAAAATATCATCATCGCAGGCTTTAAGGAGGCACAACGGATGGGTGAAACAATTAAGGCTGTGACATCACTTGGAATGAATCAGGTTTGGAAGTAGCAATTAAGTAGCAAAGGCGAATAAGTTTAGACAGACACTTCTCTGGGAGGGCTACTGTGACCTAGATTTGAGCAAGTTTACACCCGGCAGTGGCAATGGGCCTGCTCCATCCCCACCAAAGGGGGAGCATCTGGGGTCAGCCTCCTGCTGTGTAGCCTCGCCACTGTGAAACTCTGAAATGGCAGGAGCCCAGAGGCAAAAATAACCTCTGCTCTCCATGCCAGGCCACCTGCTTCTCGTCTAGGGCTGATGATCTTTGTTTAGGAGGCTAAGTGCCATATGGGATCCTGAACCTCTGTTTCTTTTTAAAAAAATGATATGTATGAAATTAAACCTGAATGCATTTGTGTGTGGAGCTGACTCAGTGCCTTTCTTTCCGCATTAACCACTTTGGTTAATGGAGTTCCCACCTGAGGGTAAGGTATGAGCAAAAACAGAAATAAGGTATATTCCCACTTCTATATTTAAGAAGTTGCAGTATCCTCAGAGCCAAAGTAAGCAGTTCTACATGGCTTTAAAGCAGCCAGCGGACACTGGTACCTCAACTACCCCATTATGAGAATTCTCCTGCACTCTCCGTGCACAGCAAAGAGTGAAATTCCTCCTTCTTAAAACTTGGTACTTCCTTCCCAAGAAAAATGGCTCAGAGGGATGGATAGCCCTGGCATGCAGAGTTGACTTCCGATGCAATCGTAAACACAGCACAGCCTCCAGGAACCACATAGGCTTTTGTTTTGCCCCCATCAAGATTTGAGTCTGCAGCCAGTGAGGAGATGCTATAGCTGAAAGTAACCAATGAAAATAATCTGGTCCAGCAGATACATTTTATGAATAAAGAAGCTGAGGGCCAGAGAGGTGAACAAGTTAATAACTATAATTTTTTTTACACGTCCTGGGTTTCAATACTCAATGCAACTGAATAATATATAGGACATCATTTTGGTTCCATGACAACGCTCTGAGGTAAAGAGAAGCAACTCCATTTTGCAGATGAGAAGACTGAGACCTTGAGTAATGAAAAACTCACTTTCGTCCAGAAAAATGAAGTCTGATGTTAGACAAATATTCATCTCTCTGAGCCTCAGTTTCCTCACCCCTACGGGAATAATAATATTTTCTACCTAGTAGGATTGTTATGAAGATTCAATAATATATGAAGAATGCGAAAAAGTATTTCAGCACTCAATAAATTGTTGTTGTTAAGCTATTATTAAACAAAGGGCAGAGCCAATAACAGAACCCCTGTCTCCATATTACTGGCACAGGGCCCTTTCCATTAGACCATGCTATAAGAAACTCAGATAATACCTCATCTATACTGTAGTCAGAACACGCACGAAGCCCAGTGGTGAAGGACGGAAGAGGGGAGGCAATGGACAAAAAACATCTAAGACGCGGAGATTAGCTGTTACCCAAAAAGGGCCTCAGGTAATCATCATTCAAATTTGCAACTGCATCTCATGGAAGAGTGCGGATGGGACTTTATTAGAGAGTTCTGCCAAAAACATATTGGCAAATACAGCCTTGAGCTTGTGGTTCACCAGACACACAAGAGCCCCTCTTCAGGAAGGGGACCCTGCTTGGGCCCTGGCTCAAGTCCAAGTTAATGCACAGTTAAAAGTAGCAGCTGCAACAGTGCTGAGACAGGGGTTCCCCTGGAGGAGGGCCTGGCCAAGGAGGCTCTTCCCAAATTACTTATCGATTGTTAACAGAGACAACTTTAAACAACACACACAAAAGCAAACAAAACGTCAACAAAATCTAGCCTCAGAAAATACAGATATTAAAAGAACAGATACAATTTGTCAACAGACTTATGGGAAACCCTCAAATAAAGACAAATTCAAACATCAGTGAGGTCTAATTTTCACCCACCAATTGCGGGGTGGGATGCGGGAGTCTCTGAAATATAATAATGCTGGCAAGGATACAGTGAAAACTGGTATACTCCCATTTTGCTGATTGCAGAGCAAACTGGTGCAACACTTTTGGAAAGCAATTTGGCAATACTTACTGAAAACCATAAAAACATTCATATCTTTTGATTAAGCAATCCTCCTTTCAGAGTCTAAGGAACTAATCCAAGATAAGGAAAATGCAGCATGAGTAAAATGTAATTGCCACATTACTTGTAATGGTGTCAAATCAAAAGCAACTTAAATGCCCAACAGGGGAATGATTTTGCATATTCAGTACATTTCCTTGATGGAAGATCCTGCAGCCTTATAAGGAAACTGCCTGTAATTGTAAGAGAAAACACAGCCTCCTATGATTACAACTATTTTAAAACACGCATATAAAATGCATATGCGGGAGACAAAGACTCAAAGGGAAATATCCCCAAAACATTAATAGTTGTTTGTGTCTGAGTTTCTATTTTTTAATCCATTTGTTACTTAGGATACCCCCATTTTGATAAGGTTACCATATTACGTATATCAGTTTGTACGAACTAGCAACCCAGAAAGCACATCTTACTATAGATGATTTGATCTGGCCTATACAGTTTTAAAACAGTGAATTACCTGCCAGTATTAAAAAATTCAAACAGTTTGACATCCACAGCTTCTACTGAAAATTCTGAGCATTCTGCACATTCCCACTGGTCAGAGTGAAGAAGCGACTGGCCCTCGCAAACAGTGTAAGTGCTGGCCTGTTTGTCACGGCTGCCACAACTCCTGTTTGTCTTTTCACCGAAGGCTACTTCACTCTATCATGTCACCTGCCCGATTCCTACTCTGTATGATTAAGAGAAAAAAGAAAAAGAACAGATGATGGGAAATGGTACCTAACTTGAATCCCCCTTTAAAGGTGAGTCACTGCATATAGAGCTTAAGCTTTGGTTGGACCATTACATCACCAGAAAATCATGGCCCAATCCACTACTCTCCTCACCATGTACAGCACAGGCGAGTCCAGGGTCTTTCGTACCAATAAAAGGACAGTTGGACCCATCTCGACTCTCGACCCTGGCCGTGTTCCTCAGGCAATGTCTCTGCCACTATAATCGGTCTCCTTTTTTCCTTGAAGCTAGTCCCTTGCAAGGCTCTGGCCACCCTCCTTCTCTAAGCTTAATAGGACTACAGAGGCTAACACACTTTACACACCAGTTCACAGCCGCCCTGCCCGAGCTGCCTTTCCACATTACAAATCCAAGTTATTTTCTGAGTTTCTTGAGACAGAGAGCCAGCAGGTTAAAGAAGATGCTTTCTTTCTCCCTGTACGTATTTGAGCTGTGATCTGACAGAACTCTGGCTCTTTTTGCTGTGGGCAGATGTTGGCATGTTTCTTTCCCCAGGGGCAGAGGGTATAGGAACAGAGCGTGTGCAGTAGCAAAATGGAGAGGTGGCATTGGAGGGTACAGGTACCATCATATCTACTGCATAAAGATACAGCACGATAAGAATGGCCGGGAGCTCGCTGTTTGTAAATCTCCACCAAAGTCACAAATTACCACTAACACTATACGTTACACTCATTTACATAAGCCTCTGCCAAAGTTAGAATCTTGGTAGATAAATTAGTTAGAAAACGAGCCAAAAATTAAAAAAAATTTTTTTTTTTTACTTTACTATTCTACATGTCTGATTAAATAAAAGCCAAGGGAGTGATTCTGGACTGAGGACCTTTAGCAAACATGAGGACTCCAAGCAGAATGTCCTTAACTGTTTCCTAAAGCTCGGAAAATTGTTCTTCAGGCAAGAGAGAAGATTTATTTCAGATAAAGGACAAATGCTGTCCTTTAATTAACAACATCTATCTCTGGGACAAGCCCATCAGGTATACAATACAGAAGATTCTTTTAATATAAAGGACAGATGGCAACTTCACTCCTGGGACTTTCAAGGCTGCCCCAGAAAAACACACAATTTTAAAAGGCTTTGAGAATCCCCTAAGGAGAGCCAGGCTGGAGACAAGAACACTTCATTGCCCCATTTACAAAGTAAACCAGTAAGTGTCTCTGAACCATCCAGAAACACTTGAAGAAGAGCTGGGGAAAGCCGAAGGAGGAAAATAATAACATCTGCCTCGCAGTCAGGTTGTGAATCGTGTGAAAGTTTCCTTTCCTCTCAGCCTGAAGGGCACCTGATGAGAAGGGGTTTTAATGGCAAGTGCTGACTAGCACTCTGGGCTCCATGATCACGTAACAAGAGAGCAAAACACAACTTCCAAACCTCCTCTTTTTTTCTATTTCTTCTTCTTTTTTAATTGAAGTATAGTTAATTTACAATGTTGTGTTAGTTTCAAGAGTACAGCCAAGTGATTCAGTTATGCATATATATATATGTATCTATTCCTTTTCAGATTTTTTTCCTTTAGAGGTTATTACAAGATATTGAGGACAGTTCCCTGTGCTATACAGTAGGTCCTTGTTGTTCACCTATTTTATATACAGTAGTGTATATATGTTTTAATACTGAAAACATCCAACTGGCCATTTCCAGCCAGGGGAGCACCAGGTTTGCTTGGTGAAAGGAGGTTAGGATGAGGTCCTCAGCCCGTGTGGAACGTCTCTCCTTTTATGGTCCTCATTAATCTGACTCCCCACACACATGTGTCGGTACAAGATTCCTACAGCATGTGTTAGACCTGCCTAACTGGGTGCTAACATTATAAACTGCACATCAACACTTCTTGCCTGGGTGTTAATGTCTATTAATGTCCTGCTGGGGAAAAGGCTCTTAGAACCAGCCCAGAGCCACAATTCAAGACTACCTGCCGCAAGGTCTAGCCTGAGCATGCTGGTTTTAGATGGCATGTTTCATTAACAGAATTTCGGGGGGATGGGGGGATGCTGGGGCGCTGTACTTGGTTTTAAGTTGCTGAGATGATCTTCGCACAAGAAGCTACAAAAGCCACCTAAAGCTGAAGGAATTTAGGGTCGAGGACTTAACCACATGGAATGTGGCTACTGATCATCCCAGATACCAAATTAGGCTTTTCTTCTGCTGCACTGTGATGGTTTCTAACACAAGGGTACGGGGAGGAAAAGGGCTGGCCAACGTCATGGTGAGTTTCCTTGTCTGCACGTTTTCTACACTGTCTCTGAAATGGTGTACATTTTCCTCAAACTCTATTTCCTAAGTTCCCAAGAGCACATATAATTTGCTTATATATGCTATATATATATATATATATATATATGTACGCCACAGATAGAGGTGAACGAAGTATATACTGAGGATTTCTTTTATATAATATGTGAAGAGTGCACGTGCACACATACACATATATATGCACACAAGCTAATTAAATGACTTTCATCATTTTGTGGAGTTTCCTCAAGCTTTGCTTGGCATCACACAAAGTGCATATCTAAGCCACACAACTCCACTCCTGCAAAAAAAAAAAAAAAAAAAATACACATAAGCGCAACCGTCAAAACCGGATTTGCCCCTCTCTAAATTAATCCAATTATTCAAATGTCAGTTATATCTGTCACAGCCTGGCTCCTTGGGCCGAACCAAACTGTTAAAAATTAAAACTGTTTTACTTCGTTTAGTCTTTCTGCCTTTTTAGTGTAAAATCCACGGTCTCGACAAAAAGTTGTGGGATTTGACACCCAGTGCAACACAACCCTATTGCTGTCATCCATGCATAATTCACTTTGGAAATATGCACTTGCTTTAAAATATTACTAAAATATACATGTAACATATGCTAATTGCACTGCGTTGGCTTGTAAGCTCCAGCCACTAGGTTATATGTAAACTTCGCCAAGTGCATACACTGTGCATAAAGGGATTATAAATGAAAGGAAATATCTCTGTCCCTAGCTCTCTGTCTCCAGCCTTGGCCAAACTGACAGCCCCAAATCCCAGCACCATCTAACATGCCCTTCCCGTGGAGAAGACAGCCTGTTCTCAGAGTCTTAATTACATCCCAGCTGACTGCCCAGCATTGCCAAATTCAGGCAACAAACGCTGGCCCTTCACTCACAATATGGTCTGCTAAACAGACTCCTGGTCACACAGAAAGAAACTTTCACAACGTGGAGAAATAAAGGGACAAGCAGGAGATCAAGGGAGAGCATAAATAGTAACCTAGGGGATGGAAGAGACAGAAACAATTCATCCCCACCACGCAGAAAAAAGGGGAAAAAAAGGAGAAAAGAAAAAGACAAGGATTCTCTTCCCAGAATCCTCGGGTACCACCGAGCAGCAGAATTTTAACAAAGCTATCCTTATTACAATGAAATCAAAGCCCTACTCATCCAGCCAAGTACTGCTGCTCCTCAAGATGGGCTGCTGATACTAAGACTCAGTAGATTAATGATTGTTAAGCAAGACTCACCCACCCCACATGGATCAGGCCATTATAATTACAGAAGAACAGCGTGCAACATTCTACCATTGCAAATGGTATCGTATGTTTTCCTGGCTGGCTTTTTGGGAAGGGTTTAGCTCATCTGATATGGGCAGAAGGTACTAGAGTCTTACGGTTTGTAGCCGCCTGTCCCTCACATCTACATACATAAAATTAAGTTTCTTTCTGTTTGTGGTCACAGCACATGTAAATGACAGCCAGTTGGTCACCCAACTTAGAGGCTATTCTTGGTTTGGTCCAACTCTAAATATAGACTAAGGGCATACATGAAATGTCCTTTAAGGAGCTTTGGAAGGCAGTTGTTCTCCAGAGCAACAGAAACCAAGATCAACAAAAGATCCTGAAAGGGAGTAGCAGAGAAAGCTCTGTCCTATACATTAAAATGTCATATGCCGAGAAAACAAACAGTCGTTTCAAATATGAGCTCCAAATCAGAAGTTACAAGGGCAGGTGTTTGGAATTTTACTCGTTGATTTTAGTATTGAAATTGTGTTTCTGGGGGTACCACATGTTCAACACAATGGGAACAGTGCCCCCTGGTATTCGGTTATGGAGCAACGCTGGTTGATTTGCAATTAGACTGCTTCTTACATGGGCAACTCCATGCAGTACGTTCCAAGGGGAACAGGCTACGGATTTAGCTATTTTAATGATGGTAGAGGAGTTTCCTAAACAACGCAGGGCCAGATAGCTAGTCAAACAGCAAAAATAACTCATCGGTGATAAGTACAATTTACAAAGCACTTAAATAGACATCCCCGCTAAGTTTGGTATTACAGGTTGGTATCATTCTTCTGACTTTACACAAGAGGACACTGAGTCAGACAAGTTAGATGGCTCATCCAAGATAATAGGGTTTTTGACTGCAAAATGCATAGTACCCTGTGTTATTGCTCTAGAAAACACAGAGGAAAGACAGAGTGAGGGTAGCTAAGTATTTCAAAAGTACAGTGTTGGATAAATCAGGAGAACATAAGTACCTTACTTTACAGTAACAGTAGGGGTAGCAAGCATGCACTTCCGGCAGGTAGCAAGAAGTCGAGGCGTTGAAATGTAATTCCTTCTAAAAACTTCCCTCCTCCCCAACATAGCTGCCCTTGGGTGGGGAAGATGAGGATACCACTGATGCCTTTATTAGGAGTTTCAAAGAGAAAAGCTAACTGCCCAAGCGTACCACCAGTTAAATAATACTACCGCTATCATACTAGTACCACTACAAATTCCCTCTTTGTCAAAGAAGATGATGCCACTAATCCCTATTATATGGTGACAACATGATGGAATATTTTATAAAAGGGGGTCATTATTATAGGAATGGAGTACCCAAAACTATTACAATTGTTAGGGTAAATGATTCTGGGACTCATGAACTGGTTTTTTTTGGTTGTTGTTTGTTTTTAGGTTTACCTTATGGAAAATGCTGATTTAAAAAAAGAAGTTTCATTATAATATAATCTGAATTCTGCATGGCTTAACTAGAAATCATAATCTAATGCCTCATATGCAGCCCTAAAATTAAACCTTTATACTACTTTATTCTTGAGCTGGTATAAAGCTATAAGACAAGAAAACAATGGATTCAGTATATCTTAACAGTGCTGAGTAATAGCCATTTCAGTGATTCATTATTTTCTCTGGAACTTAAATAATGAAGATTTGGAATCCTGCTTCCATTATAGAAACAGACTACATTCAAACTGCATCTTGAGAATTGATACCAAACATCCTTTGGGGATAAATTCACTGCAATTTGAAGTCTGGGAAGGCAACCAAGATATTTAATGGAAAGAACATGGACACATTTAACATGTGCTTAAATAAGAGATTTAAAAAAAAAAAAAGAAAAAGAAAAGAAAGAAAACAACTTTAAAATCCAAGCCAACGGAAAGGGTTTCAAACTATGCTGAGAGGACAGCTCCCTCACCGGCAATCTACATATCAGCTAATAAACGAAAAGAGAATAAAACATTGGTTGTGTTCTGGTTCCCTTAAACATAAGTCCTCCTCAAGGCTTAGGCCAAGGGTTGGCAAACTACGGCCCAAATCCTGTTTGTTGGCAAACAGGGCCAAATCCTGCCACCTGTGTTAGTATATAAAGTTTTACTGGAACTCAGCCCCACTTATTCATGTATATATTGTCGATGGCTGCTTTTGCGTTGCAACAGCAGAGTAGAGCAATTGTGACAGAGACAGAGCGGCCCATGGGGCCTATAATAGTTACTATCTGACCTTTTACAGAAAAAGTTTGCCAACCTCTGGCCTTGACAAAGACCTACTGTGATCCACGTGGCATCCCTGCCAATTCTAAAGAACTCACCTTTATGAAAACTGGCTTGAAGTTTATATTTGAAGAAATACACTTTGTTTTATATCCTGGCATGGTTTAGTTTTCACAGCAGTGACCGAAAGCCTAGCACTGGGTTGGCATTATTGTCAGGAACAACTAGGGGGAATTTTAGCAATCTGCTTGAAGTCCCTTGCTGAAAGTTCTACTACTTTCCAAGATAAGAGCAAGTCATCTCACAGAGGCACAAACCTAAAACTGGTGACCATGGCTTCAGAAGCAACAGACCCAGCTTTGAGTCCCACCTGCTAAAATGACTTTAAAAATGTGAGGTGGGAATTATCACACATTAGCTTTCTGAGACGCAGTTTCTTCTTTGGGAAAGTGAGGAAAAACCTCTCTGAACTCAGGTGAATGAGATGAGTTGTTACAATGAATTCAAGTCACTTAACCTAAGGCCTGATGCTCTCTAACGCGAGTCTATGAGAGAAGAAAGGAATTATTTCAGGATTTTCAGGATAAACTTTCAAGAGTCCTTCCTGTTTATGCACTAGTCTCCCCTCATCCAAATATTTACCATCTTGAGACTCCTTCTACTCTAGTGACCTGTCTAGAGGTGTCTGAATTCCTAGTACTACAGAGAAGGGGGCTGGTTTCCTTTAACGTCGCCTTTGCAGAGCCCAAACCTCAGTCAGCCTCTCTGCTGCCCTCATCTCGGGAGCCTTCCAAATTCTGACTCTTATTTCATATATGTTGTTAGAATAACTAGCTGTCAAACAAGCTCTTAGGCGGCTCATTAGCTGAGGTTACCACCATGTGCCCCATGCAGTCCACACAAAACAGACCAAACAATCGAGGCCCCGACAGTAATTCAAAAGATACAGAACAATAAGTCCAGGTAAGATTTGGAGAGAAGAGCTTCTCACTCACGCTAGTGAGATACAGAGGCAGAAATGTGAAGAAGCATGAGTTCTGGGACTGAAACGCACACGTGTGGCTATTACATAACAGCTTTTACTTGTGTTACTGTGGTATCGTTAAGATCCTCAAATACCAAAGACAAAGATGAATGTCCATGTTTGCCTGTTAATATATTGCTTAAAAATACCCCAAACTGTTGTATTGTACATTTGGTAATTTAAGCAAATACAACAAAGATTAGTCTTGGTCTAGTTTTGATGAAAAGGCCCATTTTTTCCTAGTGGATTTGATGGTGAGAAAAGAAATCTCTCAGGATTTAAAAAAATATTCTATACTTAATACTCTACACATATGCTATACATTTCATATACCAATGAAAGACTAATATTTTTTTCATTTTCTCAGTGGGGAAAGAAAATACAGATTTTTTCATGGTGAACTTTGCTGTAAATTACAGTAAATCAATTTCAGCAGATTTGAATTTTCAAAATAGCTTATTTAAAATAAAGCTGATGAATATGTGAAATAATGTGGACCACCATACATTCAGTGTGTTTGAGATCCCGCGAACTAAATGGACTTCAACTTGCATTATAAATCCTTTACCACAGACAGCCTGATACTAGCCATCAGCAGTCAAAGTACAGATGTCTACATGGGGAGAGAAAGTACCTGATAGGACTTTTGGATGAATTTTTATGGGCCTCCCAGATATCCTTCTATCAGGGGACCCATGAATTAGTCTATAGGCTATCCCTAGGAATGGGGGTAGAATGATGAAGCATAATCATGACAATCACAAATCCCTATGTCTATCTTCCATTACTTTGAGGTTCAAGCTTCTCCCATTTGCCTTCAGTCAAGATATGGAGTGGAGCCTGTCTACTGCTTCCTAGTGGGGACAGTGACAAAGTCTTTGGATTCTAAAGATATGAGTATGTACCTGAAATTGAAAGAGCCCTGCTATGTCATGGTCTTCGGGGAAAAATTAAAGGGACAACATCATCACGGTCTCTTTTCCCCCAAAGCATTCACTTGAAGGCAAGCACGGTACTTTTATGACTAATTAGATCCAAATTCTCATTCTGGGTCCTGTCTGGAGCCTTCACCATTAGCTCTGACCACAAGCTAAGCAAACAAGTAAATGCTCTAAAAGAAATGGTCTCCTGTACTATCTACTACAGAAACAGAGCCCTCAGGGATTACATGAAACTCTGGATATGGTTCATATGCTACTATGGAAAGTCTACATTTAAAGGATTTCCCTTAACTCTGGGAAGAGACCTGGTGAAAGAGGTTAACACAGATAAGGTGACAGTGAACATGAACGGGCAGCGAGGACCAGGGATTCAGATGCTCTGGGAGGCTGCTGGACACCACATCTCCAGCACACTTGTTTCAATGAGTTCTCATAGAAGTGGTACTATTTGAGGGGTTCAGGAACTACCAGTTTAGAGTGGTGGATGCCAAAGGTGCCCAGTGCGAAGTCTTTTTTTTTTTTTTTTTTTTGTGGTACGCGGGCCTCTCACTGCTGTGGCCTCTCCCATTGCGGAGCACAGGCTCCGGACGCCCAGGCTCAGCGGCCATGGCTCACGGGCCCAGCGGCATGTGGGATCCTCCCGGACCGGGGCACGAACCCGTGTCCCCTGCATCGTCAGGCGGACTCTCAACCACTGCGCCACCAGGGAAGCCCGAGAAGTCTAATTTCATACTGCCCTTTACCTAAACCTACGCAATGCAAGAGACTCAGTGATACCACCAAGGATGTGTCACGGATCAGACTGGTGCAAATCACTTAACGATATTGGTCATCATAACAATTCCCCAGGGCCCATCTCAACATATGCTGACTGAATTAATAACAAAAGTAGATTGAAAAACAGATTTCAGGTAGAGCTGATAAATGCCTGACCAGACCTAAAATTGGAAAGCCTCTGATAATAATGAAACACAAGCCCGTGCATCTGGCTAGCAAAATCCATCTTCCCAGCATTGAACAGAAGTTGGAATCTACCTTGGAAGAATGCACAATAGAACTCCCATGAATTAGCTCCAAGAATTTAATACCTGTTGCAATTTTCTCCAATTTAGTCTATGAAATAATAACACAGACAGCAATTACCATAAAGAAAAACTTCAGGTGCGACAGCATTAGTTCAACAGCTGGGATCAAGTGTCAGCCCAGAATAACAAATTTCATTCATTTTATCTCCAGCTCTGGAGACATGCTGCTACGAGCTTTAATAGTCAGGAATGTCTGTTGGCTAAATGACTCTGCAGAGCTAGTCAAGTGAGGGCGGCCTGCGACAGTTTAATTGGGTAGCTCGCTAGAACTCTTATCTTCGGGCTAGAAGCAGTGGTCTCTAAACAAGCATAAAGTGGCACCCGACGCTAAGCAAAGCAGCCTGCAGGAAAGAGAAAAGGAGAGCTTCTGATGGCAGGATCTCTCATTGACTCTGGCGTCACCTTGGCTACAGGTGCACCGGAGCTGCGCCAGAGAAAGGTGGGGTTCAGACAGCCAAGCCATCATTGATCTTGTATTGATTTCTGGACACTGTGTCCTAGATCCATTCCAAGATAGAGTGACAGTTGTTGGTTGTATGCTTGTGAGAGACAAAACTGGCTAGCACCAAGCAGCCCTACTGTTTTCTGATCATATTTCCTTTAGAAACACGCCACCCATAGATTTTTTTTTCCCCCCCGGACAGAGAAATCCAAACAAGTTTATCACTGAAAAAGAGGGTTAGGGGCTGGTTAATCAGCCATTTGTCTTGGCTGCTCTGGATCTGGGAGTCAAGGGGTCGAAACCAAGCACAATTGGGCCCTTTGGCTTTATCTCAGGTAACTCCCGTCTCTGGTAATTGAACCCACTCCTCGCGGTCAGAGTTCCTGTCACTCATATTCAATGTCTGTCATTACTGAGAAATGCTTCATGTCATATTACACTGACAGAACCACTACGGCAAGGCTAGCGAGATTCCCCCAGCACCAGAGTTAAGACAATGGGAGCCTCTATCAGACCAGTGATGTTTAACATTTTATGTGCTGACATTGTGTCTGTAAGCACGATATAATGAAAGTCTAGTCAATGGGAGATAAAAATTCATACTCTCCTCTCCTCCAGGGGCTGCCAGGCGAGATCAGAAATAAAACAAGTTGGCAGCTCCGACGATACCATTGCACCAGTGCCACAGCAGGCCTTTTCTAAGTGTGCTACGTGGATTTATACACCGACACACTTACAGCCATGCACGCGCACGTGCCTGTTTGTTTTTGATGTGGCTGGTGCACAGAACTCACTCGTCCCTTGGCATGGCATGAGTCACTGTCACGGGGTCACTAACCTTAGAGACCTTAGAGATGAAACTCTTCTCGGAACGTATTGGGACACTTTCAAGCTATGAAAGGCAGAGAAGGGGAGGCCCAGCAGCACCTTGAACAAAGAATGACTCCATCACCGTTTGCAAGTCTCGGGATGAGTTCTGAGAAAAGGACGCGCCTGATAGGTGCTCAAAAGCTCCAAGCCCACTCTGGAGTGCCAGCGACTCCTGGTTTTCAAGGCCTTCAGCCTACCTGCCGAGCCTTACCATGCTGCATTTCTTCCCACACAGTTTACACAGAACGCTCCATGTTACTCACTCCTCATCACGCCTCGCACTTTCAGCCCCTGGGCCTCTGCACACCTCCATTCCATTTGGGAAGCCTTTCCCCCACTCCCTCCTCCTTCGGGGCCCCACTCATGGGCTCCCTGCTCTACGGAGGTGGCGGATGCCCCTTAGCTTTTCATCACTCTCTTCGCGGTTAGGAGCTTGGGCTCTGGAATGACCCTGGGGTAGTCTGAATCCTCATTCTGGCATTTAAGCAGGTTTGTACACTGTGCCTCAGTTTCCTCAGCCATAACATGAGGTTAACAGTAGGGTCTACCTCACATGGTTGTTGTGAGGATTAAATGAGATAGCCCATAGTAACAGTTACAGTGCTTACGTGGTTTCAAGACGGTGCCCAGTAGAAAGCAAGCACTCGATGCCTGCTTTAATGACGATGATGATGATGATAAAACAACGACAACAATAATACTATCACTGCTACTGGTATTCTCAAAGCGCTCTGTTTACATCAGTAATACAATATCTCATTCTCTCTGCTGGTTTCCACTGTGCTCTTCCACTTGGCGTAGAGCTGTGGGCACCAACGTCATCTGAGAATTTGTTAGAAGTGCAGATTCTCAAGGCCCGCCTGGGAAGGGCCTGCAATCCCTGCTTTACACGCCCACAAGGTGGTCCTGATGCTGACCCTGAGGACACTGGCCCTGGGCTCGGGCTTGGTGACCTGACTTCCTGCTCTGTCATCCCAGCTCCTCTGCCTCCCAACGCTGTGTCCTTGGGGAAGTTACTTAACATCTTTTTGCCTTGGCTTCCCCTTGTTAAAGTTAGGGATGCTAAAAAAAAAATAATAATAAATAAATACTGACTGTTGTAATAGTTGAATTAATTCACATCAAGCACTTAAAAATGTCATGCCTGGCACAGAGAAGCACTCAATAAGAACTAGCTCGTAGTAATATTATTTAGGATTAAAAGCATTACTGAATCATGCAAAGCACTTGGATGCTTCAGGAGGAGTTCAATAAGTGTTGCTTCTGGCAGTAGCATTCATCTGATGCAAGCCTCCCGAAGGCCCGGGCCGTGACTCATTCACCCCTGTAGCCCCCAGGAGCGGAGCCCAGGCTTTGCTACCTGGAACTCTACGGTGAATCCAGAGGCCCAGGACCCAGGCTGGCTATTTATCTGGGGTTGGTGCTCTGTTGGCCTTGAGGCAGAGAAACGGGACAACTCACTTCGGCTTCAGCCGCAGTTTTCCCAAGGCCACTAGCCTGTGGGCCAATTGTCTTTTGCACAGATCTCTCCTCCCCGGTTCGGAGGCTATTTTCACTAAAGGTCGCACCCCCTAAGCCTAGTAACTTCGGATTTAAAAATCATTTTGACTTGATATTTTACAGGGAACATGGCAGGCTTAGTGAGTTTAATCTCCCTCTCTCTCTTTTAATACACTGGAGGTGGGACACCTTTTAACCTATCTGACAAAGCTTTAAAAAAGCCTCTGCTTAGAAACTGACTGCAGCCCGAAGCAGAATGCAAAAGCTGGCCGCGAGCTTTCCACACCGGAGGGGGCCAGCCCGCAAAGAGTCACAATCACTCAGCTCTCCTCTGGCATAAACCAAACTGTACTCGCCAGTTCATCTCCCCCTCTCCCCCTCCCCTGAGAAAATCAAAACTGGCTGAAGAAAAGAAATAGCTCTCCAGCCAGTAATCTGGCCTTCTCTGAATGGTCTGCTTCACTGCTCTCTTAAAATTGCCAGGTACACACTACACCAAGAGTATTAAAAAGCTGGTTTTGCAGCAAAGGAAGGAACTAACCTGCTTGGGAAAAGTTCCCATTTTAGACAAGCGCCAGGACCATAATAAGCAGTAAATGTTGGCTGTGATTTATTAAAAGAGAACATGCTACTACACGTACTATAAATAAGACTCATATAGCTAGTACAGTAGTGAAAACTATAAATGTTAAGTCTAGGAAGGTCTGCTATTTATCCAATAGAAGATAAGATTCCCTCAAACATAAAGTCATAAGCTAGAAGCCATCAGCAGTTAGCAGGAGGTCGTCTCTAAGTGTCTCTACAGGCATAGCTAATATCCTGGCAGCAAAAAGAATGCAGTGGGTTTAAAAAATATATATATTACATTTAAATCTAATGAATAAATGAACAAATTCCATATCTTGATGACTGTTTCTACTATCGTTCCTTGTAACAACAGGTTAATGGTGATTCCAGGTTTTTTTCCTACTTCCAGTAGTGGGAATAGAGGGGACCCAAGAACTGAAGAAGCTATCTTTTGATCCCTGGGAGCAACATGAGATAAATCCTGGCAATAGGGAGAGAAGCTGAAATGATAGTGGTACAAAAATAATTCACATTTCTCTCTCAAGGCATTACCACTATCAAACTGGACAAAATAGTATGTCAAGTACAATCCTGGCAATAGGGTCACAGACTCTATTCCCACTACTGCTGTAGAGCAGACCTTGGCTAGAGTCTTAGCCCCTGTCTAGATCCCCACGCAGTCCAAGGGTAACCATTTTCTGCAGCCCTACAGTGAACCATGAAAAATTCGGGCAGGACAGTTTCAGATCTCAAAGCACCACGCTCTGAAGAATAAAAATGAATTCTATTTACCAAACCAAGTGGGGAAAAAAGCACACTACAAAGATATTTCTTATGCTGAAATATTACATGGCCAAATGTTCCTGTCAAAACGTGGTTTAATTACCTTGGCCCCCGTGCCTCTTATAATCACCTGTCATTAGCAACAATGCTGGCATCTGTTTACACGTCTGTCAGAAATGCCAGCCCAGCTGAAGCCAGGGGAGAAGAAAATGTTTATGGGGCTATGGCCTCAGTTGAAAAAAAGGTCACCTTAAGGCTGACCTGCCACCACCCAGGGCCGTCCCTCAAAAGATAACCTAAGGACAGGACCCCTGAAGCAAACAACGACTTCCTAGGAAACAAATCTTAAATAGGGTAGTTTAGAGATTCTCAGACCAAAGAGGAAAATGTTGGTGATTCATGGCTGTATTATGCCTCCGTTTATGGCATTTCTGCTTGCCTCCAGAAAATAACACCAGTGATAATGTGTTCTACATTCCGATGTCTTCAGGGTCTTTCCACCCTGGTGCTCTCCTCAACCCTACAAGGTCACACCTGACACCTACTTCTTCCATTAATTCTCCTCTCCTCCTCCGGGGACTAGGTCTGCTTTCCTTGCCACTTAGTAGCTGCCACTGCCTACTCTATTTGAGAGGATTTTCTCCCAGAGACTGGCTTCATAATGGGCCACCATCTCCCTGGAGTTCCCTTTCTTCCCCACATCCCTAAACACAAACACACAGATCCTTCTGTTTTGACGTTTTAGCACATGAACAGCAAGTGACTGAGCAAATGAGAGAATGAATACATCATAGGGCTATTCAAAAACCCGTAACACTTTTAGTTCGAGGTTAGTGGTTTTTAGGTTTTGACGCTCTTCTAACATGTTAAATTGGTTTCAGTTGAAGTTCTGTCCATAACCATCTTTATTTAATTTTCTCTGAATTCAGTTTCATCATCTATAAAATGGAGGCAGTAGTACTCAACCTCTGTATGATTACTGGGAGAAATAAACACAAAGAATACTTATAAAGGCATCAACACAGAGTAGGTGCTCAATACTTGCTGAGCTCCATTTTGACTCCTTTCGTTCCATAAAAACTTTCCCAACTCATAATGACTACTTATTTCAAAGAGCTCATGACTTACTTATTAAGGCTGATGCCATTTAACCTGGCATTTATCTCACAATCAATTCTGTCTGCTTTCTGATGACTACCTTAAACCTCGATTAGAAGACCTATCACAGCACTGGACACATAGTGGAAACTTTCCAAATGCTTTGTAAATGGAATTTGGATCCATTTCTATTTGGAGACAGCAAACACCATGATGAAATGAAATCTTTACCCCAATCCTAAGATCTGACCCCTCCTGCCTCGCCAGCCCCATCTCACCTTCTTCTCCCCTTGGTCATGCTTCTCCCCCTTACTCCTGCTTGGCCAGGTTTCCTCAGCTCCTTAAACATTAGCCTCTGCCTTCTCCTTGGCCCACTAACACTCTGAGCTTTGCTTCAACCAAAGCCCCTGCTGCCGCCCTTCTGGCTCAGCAGCCTGTGAGTTTCATCGTGAAGGCTGCAGGGAGGCCAAGCCGAACACCCCACCCCAGCTGAAACGGTGGAGGCTCTTTACTCCACCTTCTGAAATTTCGAGAATTTTAGCCCTTTCTCGAACCTGTAACAGGGCCCTTCCTGGATGCACGCCCTTTCTGGAGTTCTGCACTTCATTTTTAGGGCAGCCTACCTCCCTTTGACCTTCTTTTCTCTTTGACCTTCACTGATCAGTATGTTCAATGATAGTTATCTCATCATCCCAGGTTTCAAAGCTGGGCAAGGTGCATCATCTTCCCTTAAATGACAAGGTAACGTTGTTTTGTTCCAGGAGAAGATTCAAAACCCTATCCACACTCTGAGGTAGGTTCAGGGAAAAAAAAAAATCATGCTTCTTTTCGAATGAAAGACCCATCCACACATTGTTATGTTTCTGACACAACCCTTGAAAGATGATGTGTCTTTGCCCCCCAGAGAAATCAGAGAACTATGAATTTCCTGCGGTGGTGATTTCAACAACTCTAACTCAACTAACTCCTTAATTCTTAAGATGTGGTCATGTAGATCCCTTTTTCCCTTGTCTCTTTGATATTCCAAAATGAGTTAGAGAGAAAACTGTGAACTTTCTTCATATATATCAACAATTGATGAACCCCTTTTCCTTGACAAGCATTAGAGTCAGCTCCCGGGCACTGCACTTTCTATAGGACCTTAGCCTTCGTTTTTAAGTTTGACGCTATGGGTGAAGGAAAAAAAATGCACTTATCTTACAGATGTGCATTGGGGGCAGCTACTAAAGGGTATTTTACTAGCTCAATATGGTAAAAGAAATCAGCCATAGCTGGCACCATCACACATTGTTTCAGAAAAATGCTCTGTGGAGAATTGACACTGTACCTATAATTTTAAAAGATTTGCTCATTTAAACCGACCGGCTGCATTTTCTGCCACATAATGGAGAAATTCACAGGATGCTGGGCCCCTCATGGCTTCTATGGCTATAAAAGCCCCTTCATGCTGGATTTTTTATATTTGGTAAATTAATAGTTTACTGTTCTAAGATTCCTGCATGTTTATATTATTGCTTTTCTAACATAAAAGTTTGCAGTTGTTATGGAAACATATGGTAACATTTGCTGCTAAATTTTAAATGCATTTTCTACCCCTGTTACACACCTGAAATGAAGCCAAAAACTCTCTTTGCTTTACATTAGGCTGAAATTCAAACTGGTCTGGATGACTATAAATGGTTACTGTTTGTCTTGGCTCCTACCTGTATCAGATTTAGACTGAGGAATCTTAGGGAAGAAATTACACGGGATAAAATGGATATTTCTAAATTACAAGTCCTACAATTCCAGTGGCTCCAAATATCAGCTTTCTGTTTCATCTCAGCCTGCCAGAAAGAAAATGGTGGGGCTGGACAATAGAAGATGGACAACATTTACCCTCCAGAGCCAAACGCTTCTTGTTTTGATTATCCTGGAGGAGGAGGCTGCCGATCCTGATGAGTTAAGTCTTGTTAGCAAATTAAATGGCTGTAGATTACAATGGTGCAAGGCATGAGTTTTAGCCCCTGGCTTCAACGTGAAATGACAAGAGTACACATACTTTCAACCCATTTTGTTCTGCAATTTTCCTCTTTGAGCACCTCACAATTCTCAAGTAATTGTTCATGATGACTCCTGGCCCTTGGGGATGTTGGCTTGGAAACTTTTACTGGACAGTTTTTTAAGTGGCCCAATTACCCATTTCTCCGCACCTTAACACCTCACCCAGGTAAAGTTTCCTTGTGTAATGCGACTAGTCATAAAATACTACTAAAAAAAAAAAAAACGAAGCACTTTGGCTCAGAAAAATATCAGATGAGAATTCTTGCCGGTTTGAGCATCTTTCTGGAATTTTAAGTCAAGATAAACCAAGAGTCACAAAAGAACGTCAAATGTACACATTCAGTCTTGCTCTGGGACCTAGGAGACCTAATTCCTACTTACATCTTGGTCCTGAGGGCTTGATCTTCTATTCATTTCATTTGTTTAAGAGTTGAGATTAACTGTCACAGGTTAACTCTCTCTCTTTCACCATGCTACTTGCTGAAGAGTTCCATTTTAAGTTTAGGACAAGATTAGACATTGTTTCTATATATTTAAGTGAACGGGTGAAAGAATTATGATGCTTTTCTAAGTATGGAAATATGAGAAGTTGCCAAAGATTTTTTGCTCCCTAGGCCCTTGTTTGGTAAGTAATAAGTGACATCCCCTAATAGTACATATGCAGAGGCTTCTATGGCAGTAACTGAAAAAATAGGGTTATAATCTTCCTGCCCCCGCTTTTTCATTCATTCAAATAAGGAATTTCAAGTTCTAAGGCATCTGTTCAAGCATCCAGGATGCTAGCTAAGCCAAAGGCTCAGAATATAGACAAAGCAGTAGCACAGGTTAGAGCTTTCACAAAACATGGATGACTACTGCATTATAATATTATACATATATATATATGTACACACACATATATATACACATCATATATATATGATATATACAAATTAAATATTACTTACATTATATATATAATTATATACACTGTTACATGTTTTCATGTTTCTCTACCTTTCTTCTTTAGAAAACAGACAGAGGAAAATATTTCTTAACCCATCAAGATGTAGAAAAGGCAATGATTAAAAAGAAGACACCAGAACCTCACTGCTTGGGCTCAAGTCCTGGTTTGGTCACTTACAACCTGTGTTATCTTGGGAAAATTCCTAGCCTCTCTGGGTCTTAGCTACCTTAATTGAGGTAACTTCTGAGTTTCAAGCTATCCACATACAGGTTGGCATGAAAAGTAAGCAAAGGAAATATGGGGAAAACACTTAGAATAGTTCCAAGAGTCATTAGAAGTTAGCTGCTATTATTAATGATGATGATGATCATCATCATCTACTTCATAACTAATAGCATAATTATGATTAAGATACTTGTTTCTTAATCCCTTCAGTTTGTAAGGTCAGCACTTCCCAACCTTTGATGATGTGATCCACCATCATGATTTTCCGCGATACTCATGAACCACCCTACACTATTATATTCCCAGAATTTTTCTTTAAACCAACTTAAAAAAAGACAACAACTTAAAGACAGACTTTAGTCCTGTCCTCAACAATATGACTTGGGAACAATGGATCCAAATGTCAATCACACTTTTCTAATCTAAAGCAAAATACCTAACCTTTAAAATACAAAGTATTCTTCGGTATATTACAAAATCATCTTCTGTGCCACCTGTGCACTGTGTGTTACACTTCAGAGGCCTCTGGGCGCGGCCTTGGCACATTTTCGAAGGGCACACCTCTGCCTGAACTGGGAGACACCTCAGATTTGACAGAAACCACCACCACTATCTGCGTGGACAATACACAGCCTTGTCAAGGGACCGAACGTGGGTGACTGTCGCTAAGCTTACTTCACTTAGCGCATATTCAAGTCTGAATCCTGTCTCGGTGCTGAAGGACTGAAAAGAATTCCCTTTCATTAGCCTAAGTCCCTAGTAATGCGAGCATTGTGCCGATGGGGAGACCGCGAACAGGGGGAGGCCCTTGTGAAAGAAAAAACGACGCTATACGCGAGAGGTCTCCTCCAATCTCTGCAGGCCGGATTAAATGTATTTTGACCCCGTGCTGACCCATTTTCCTGTGATACATTTGGTACAAGAAAAGATTAATTACTTATGAAAATCAGGCGAACATCTCTACAGCAAATGTATTATCACTGTGTAGGACAGGACATAAAGGTTTGCACTTGTACCATTAGCTCAGCTATAATAAATGAGATGCTCTATGTGATGTATAATATGGTAAAGAGAACACAGCTGTTTGCTTCTGTAGGAAGGTGCATAGGTGCACTGCACCTGAGTCTGCAAACACTTAATAAGCCCTCAACAACAAAGCTGCATCCCTCAGAACAGAGATGGCTGAAAAACCATTATCCATGGATAATTAACTATGTCAGGACACTGAGGTCCTAACATGAGGTCCTCATAATTCCCCACTAAGGGAAGGACAGTAAAGCATTATTATAATATATTACTGATATTTAATAAGAAGACTGTTCTATTTGTGTGTTATTAATGCAAGCTGTAAGTTACAGCAGCATTTGAATTATTCTTGGTTTTTCTGGGCGCTGTATCCTGAAGGGCAAAGCAGCCCCTGGAGCTGAAGAGCCGTAAAGAAATACTTCCATTTGGGATTAAAATTTTAAAGATATAGTTGCAATTTGTTCTATTTATTTTCCCTCTGATCACATGAAGATATCCATGATGGACATTTATCACTGGAAAAGCCATCGCTAAAATGACCAGTGTTAAGGAGGTTCAAAGTTACATGCTGGTAAAACATGTCTAGTGGACTCCTTTGATCTCGAGAAGAGTCCATCATTTTGCTTTCTCCAAGTATCCTGGTCATTTTGAGACTCTCCCCTGTAGCACAAAGTATTTAAATTTCTCTGTAACAAGGCTCTTTGACGCCTGAAGACAAAAGCATCTCTCCATTTATTAAGATGACTTCCTACTGTGTGGGGCTGTTTTTTACCTCATAATTAAAATAGCACCTGAACACGACCATCTGTGAACGCAGATTAAGTTTTTACAAAATGTGAATATCCTTTCATTTTTTTCTGCCAAATTCCTCTAAAACTCATACATAATTTGTGTGACATAGCCTCCCCCCCAAAAAAAGCTTAAATAAACTTCTACTCCAAAAAAAAAAAAAAAAAAGGAAAAGTAGTTAGGGTAAACATTTTGCCTCTCACTGCAACCTTCCATGCGTCAATAAAATCCATAAATTAATGTACAGCTCTGTAATTTGCTCAAAGAATGAATGAGCTGTCAGTCTTTGCTTTCTGTTTCTAAGATTCTGTCAGTTTATGGCAACCCAGAGACACAGTTTGCCGCTTAATTTTCCTCTTCCTTTTTCAAATACACACATTTTGGAAAAGATGTTATTTATACAAAAGGCTGCCAAGACACTGGGTTAGGATAGATTTGGATATACAGACTATTTCACAAGCTGGTCTTATTTAACCAAAATAAAGCCTCTTTGGGAGTCTTTTGTACAAACTGCAAATCCATAAATGCAGAGATTATAAACATTGATACAGACATTTCTTCCAGAGGGTTTTCCGACCTGATGTTAACTTTACATTAGAAATTCATGTTTCTTTAGAAACGTTGGCTGATTTTAGTGAAATGGTTCCTCTGGTAGAGTTGGGGCTGTGATGTCAGCCGGGCTCCCTTCTAATAACCCTTATGAAATATTTACAATGAAATTGAACCACGCATGCGTAACAGCTGACTTTCGCGGCAGCCAAGGTTTAGGCTTACCTTTTTCCTTTTATTCAAGGAAAGAAATCGTTTTATGTTTTCCTCTTCTCCAGAAGATCAAACCCACATGTATTTAACAACTTCCCTGACCATACCTCCATGTGGCCATCAGTCTGAGCAATGAAACTGAAAGATTATTCTGACCACATGACATCTTTGTGCCATGAAGGAACAGCTGGGTTCCCCCATGGTGGAGCTGGGGATAAGGCATACACTCGAGGGTGTAATAGGAGAAATGGTGATCACCAGCAGTGGAGTCCCTGCCCTTCCTTCCTGAGAACCAAACTCTTCATTGGATTCCAAACGGCCAACATTTTTGCAGACGCCTTTTTTATGGTGACAATAAGCACCGTATACCCCTCATTCACTTTCGAAAACTCTCATATGCTTCCTCAGTAAAAGGAAAGATGAAAGACTGCCAAGTTAAAGGCAAAAAGTACGTGCAAACATTTCCTCCAAGCAAGAACTGACATAGAGCAGAACAATGTTACAAGGTTGCAGAGGCAGTACCCAGACTGCATCCTGGTCTCCCGGCCAGGGTCACTGCCTCTCTTCTCTAAAAGTATGAGAAGGTTGCGGGTATTTTTCACTCAGAGCAGGCAGGACTTGCATTCTATATCAGAATCCTAGCCACCACACCATCTAGTCTGCAGACATGTACTGATCAGCCTGAATAACAGGTACGAATCTTTGAATTATTGCTAACATTCAAATCATTAGGAGACTTCATAAACCAACACACATGATCTGAATTTTCCCCTTCTCTTACAAATGTAGGAGACCTAGTAACACAGATCCAGCCTCCTTGCTGCCCACTTCAGATAGGGTGTGAACTTCCCCATTCACTTCAATCCCACCTCCCTGCCTTCATTCGTCTAGATTATCTGCCAGGCCCTGTTGACATTTGAGTCTGCAACCTCTTGTCTGAATTCACTAGAAAACTCACAAGTACCCAAGTATTAAGTTGTTTTACCGTTTTGAGAACGAAGAACAGAAGAACACTTCCTTGAGAAAGCCCAGTGGCTCTTCGGGCATGATCTCACCATTTCATGTGCCCTCCTAACTCCTCAAAACCAGGTCTCTCCAGAAAAGATGACAACTCTAATTCGAAAAAATACATGCACCCCAATGTTCACAACAGCACTATTCACAATAGCCAGGACATGAAAGCAGCCTAAGTGTCCATCAGCAGATGAATAGATAAAGAAGATGTGGGATGTGGGGTGTGTGTGTGTGTGTGTGTGTGTGTAATGGAATACTACTCAGCCATAAAAAAGAGTGAAATAACACCATTTGCAGCAGCATGGATGGACCTAGAGATTATCATACTGAGTGAAGTAAGGCAGACAGAGACAGACAGATACCATATGACATCACTCAGATGTGGAATCTAAAAAAATGATACAAATGAACTTATTTACAAAACGGAAATCGACTCACAGACAGAAAATTTATGGTTACCAAAGGGGAAAGGGCAGGGAGGGATAAATTAGGAGTTTAGGATTAACAGGTACAAACTACCACATATAAAAAGGTAAACAAGTACCTACTGTATAGCACAGGGAACTATACTCAGTATCTTGTGATACCTATAATGGAAAAGAATTTGAAAAACAAATATATATATATATATATATATAAACTGAATCACTCTGCTGTACACCTGAAAATAACACTGCAAATCAACTATACTTCTACTTAAAAAAAAAAATCACAGTACCTAAAAAAAAAAAGACAAAAACAAAAACAAAAACCAGGCCTCATTCTCTCAGTCATGCAGCCCAGGTATAATGGTCTTCCGGGCCCTTGGTACAAAGGCAAGTACCTGTGTGAACACACAGAACATGCTCCAGAACACACAGGGAGAAATCAACAGCTTAGGGAAGGCCTACCTTACCTACCATGCAGAGCTGTCACCCTGTACCGAGACGGCCCTGTTCGTGTTTGCTTCACTCAGACTCACCCTGAGATTGCCACATGCACGCATAGTTTCTTAATACGCCCTCTCTGACTTTTCTGCCACGGTCTGTTTTCAGTGCTGCTGGAAGATGCTGTGCTTAATACGGCTCCCAATTCTCAGAGGCCCCCTCAAAGCTTTTAAAGCGAGCATAACATGCGGAATTTCAAATGAAGAACCAACAGCAGAAAGATCATTTACAGTAACTATACAAACAAGCTAAATGAAAGGCTTGTGTTCAGTCATTAAAAATAATAATGCCAAAACCCCGAGGGCTGAAATGTAAAGCTTCTACTTAGTGTGAGGAAACAGAAAAGGAGGGTGTTTATTATCCCAATAAGAAAACCTGCTAATTTATTTAGTAGGCAATTTTAGGAGGACGTTTGTTCACAGCGAAATCTCACTTGATCAGATTGGATAAAAAATAATAACCACAAAGAAAATGCCTGTTGAAGCCAAGGGCTTTGGCCAGACGGGCATCACCCGGAGAGGCCAGCGCGAGGCTGCTGGGAGGCACGGCCCCTGGTGCCTCCCGCCTCTCTCCTCCCGGGCTCTCCGGAACCAAGCCCAGAGTTATTTATAGAGTTATCTCTCTCACACTTTGCAGATGATGCCTAACATCAAGACAACAGAGAAGAGGCAAGGTCTCCGGACCT
Organism: Aethalodelphis obliquidens; assembly: GCF_003676395.1. NCBI lineage: Eukaryota > Metazoa > Chordata > Mammalia > Artiodactyla > Delphinidae > Aethalodelphis > Aethalodelphis obliquidens. Next base: position 7,040,871 of record NW_020838019.1, on the reverse strand, counting down.
GCCCGCCTACAACAGGTTTCTGTAAAGTAATGAATACAGACAGCTTGGGGACCGTTCACCTGTGCTGCCTGCCTCTTCCTGCCTGCAAAGTGGAACCACCAGGGATTGGCAGAAGGTACTTGTCTGACAGGGCCAGGACAGCCTTCCTCCTCAGTGACAGCCTGGGCCTCCCCTCTTAAACTTGACCCACCGTAATTCCTTCACAATGCGGCAGCGAAGCAGCTGACAGTAGCAGCTGCAGCTCCTAAGCGAGATGGATGGAATTTTCATAACTGGTTCCCCAAGTTACATTTTACCTTCAAGATAATTTATGAGCTGCTCCGGAGCCTTGAAAAGACAATATGCTTGCCATAAAATTAACTGTAACAGTCTTGTAGGTTATAATTAACACTGGGAGGGTAGCACCAACTGGATGAAACACATGGCATAATTGATGGTGAAACTGGAAAGGGGGCAAGCTAACAGTATCATCACGGCACACGCCGCCTTAGCAAAACCGATACTTTCCAGGGGTTAATTACAATCGCCTTCCAGGTCTCCTGTTCTGGGAGGGAAGAGGCCAGAGCTGGCCAGGGAGGGGGGGAGATTTTGCTGGCAAGGCCACGGGGCACCTGGACACGGATGCAGAGACTGTCGGCAGGCTGGAAAGAGAGGCAGGCCGAACCCAGAGCGGGCCGAGAATCTGGGAAGGTGCTTCCCAGAGTTCAGACCAGGCCCTCCACAAGCCTGCCTCGTAGACATGACTTCATTTTCTCAGTAAACTGCATCTTTTTCAGTGAAGATAAAGATCTGGATAAAAAGAAGGGAATCAGAACTTCCAAAATGCCCTCCCAAGGCTTACGATATTCGTTCAGAACACAATTGAATCGAAGCATTTCAATGTAACGTGGGCATATCTTTGTAAAAACTCGAGATGGTCCACTAAACCTCAAGTTTATTAAACTACAAAGTAGCACCCTGTCCAGAGAAGAGGATGGACACAAAGCTAGTAAGAAAAGGCGTGTCAATCACTCCCCTCTCGGAAAAAACACTAAACTATCCCTTTCCTGAATGGACACGAAGCAGCCTGAGCTATACCACCAAAACACTTAATATTCTAATCACACCAGAATCACTCAAGTAATTTTAAGAAGCAATGTTAAGGTGACTGATCTATTTTTGTTGTTTGATTTGTCTGTTTTGTTTTGTTTTGTCCTGGGACAAGATGGTGAAAATCATTCTGATAAATGATGCAACAGTGTCCCCTACAGGCCGACAGAGCTATTCCTCACCCCCTCCGCGCCCCACCCTGCCCTCACTTCCTCAACTGGAAGCCAGAGTTAAGCTTTTATCTAGAACCCGGAATATACCTGACAGAGGAAAGTTGTAAAATACACTGGGGACACCCCTGAGATAAAATAAAATTACTGCTCTTCATGTGCGGTAAATTGTTCCCCAGGTATAAACATACTGTACAGCGGTGATTAACCCATTATGGAGAAGATAAATCCTACCTGTCCAGCCTAAGGGAATCTACTCCAATCAGCCTTGACTATAACCCGGCTCCGAAATTCCTCCACTTAGAGGATTTACAGATTCTTGTAGGCTAAACTTTGATGTTCTCATCTGGGCCCCTACACTCTTCCACCTCCTGAAAGATTATAACCAGTATACAAGAGATGACATGGCTACAAAGGTAGTAACTTTCCTTTACAAGATTTCTGGTAGCGAGATTTATATAAAGTATGAGCTGGAAACTACTTCCTCAGAGAGAGAGAGAGAGATGCCTCCACAACTAAAAAGTGTGAAATGTGTTTAGGTACCAGAGGAAATAAACATTTACAGATACACGCCTGCCTATCTCCACGCTGGGAAGGATCCTGGGAGGTTTCTAACCCTTACACTGTGAGACCCAGGTCAAGCACTACGAGAACACGTGAGTGGCTGACAGAGAGGAAAGCCTTGCTACTGCTCCGGCTGTGGCCACACAGCAGAGGTCTGAGCTGGTCTGTTTTGGCTTCAATTCCATCTCCACTATCTACTAGCTGTGCTGCCTTGGGCAATGACTCTGCATCTCTCTGCCTCCCTTTTCTCACCTCTTCGAGCATCTACGACTCTGTCCGGCACTTGGTGAGTTCTCACTAAATGTTAGCTGCTAGTATTGCTAAAATTAGGACAACTGCAGATTTCAAGGACGGTGGAGGTAGAAAGGTAAAGCCAGCAGGAGTGACACTTACCCCACCTTTAGTGACTCCCTGGGATCTAACTTAGAGGGTCACACCTTGTCAGAGCTGGAAGACGTCTTCGAGGTCACCTGGATCAAGCCACTTCTTGTGTAGATGAAGCTGCTGACATCCAGGGTCTGTGACGTGCCCAGAGGCTACAGCCAGCTGGAGATGGGATTCAAACTGGTATTCAGACCTCTGTCAATTCAATGTGACAGTCCTTACTTAGGACAGGGCCTGACACAGGATGAGCTCTGTCTAATGCTCCTTCCTTCGCCAGCTCAGCAGTATCAAGCCCATACCATGAGGCTTGGGTTTTACATGGGGGCACTCTCCCAAAGGAGAGGCCAATTTGGGTGAGTCTGGCTCGGACTGTTATTCACTTGTTTGCTGTGATCTGAAGAAGAGGGGTAATTTTTATTGAGCACCTAGTATGTGACAGGTACTTGCTCTAGGTGTTTTCCATGGAATCCCTTAATCGGCCCTATGGAATAGGTTCTATTATTATCCCCTCAGGCAAGTTACAAATGAGAAAAATTGAGGTTCAGAGGGGTTAAGTAACTTGTCAAGTTCATTGTAACTTTCCTGGAGTCACAGAAGTGGATCCAAGATTCAAACCCAAGCCATCTGACTCAGCATCTATGCTCCCAACCTCTATACCATATTCATAAAATTTACTCTGAAAGAAATCATTTTTTACCCCCATTTAACATGGAGAACTCTCTGGAGAGAAGATAGCCCAGAATTTATCCTATGACCCACAATCACATATAGATTTCTCCCCTATTTCTCACTCACACTTGGAGACGGGCAGCTCTTGCCATCACAGTCTCACAATGGAGCAGGGCTCCTCACAAAGGTCAGGCATGTGATGAGTCGCACAAGAACACTTCTGGAGAACTGGCCACTTTCATCCCTGGGACAAGGGTTTCCCCCAATCCTGACTTAATCTCTTGCACTGCATTATTAGACTATGCTGTTTTCTCGCCTAGTGAAGTGTTACTCAGCTCTATAACCTCAGGGCCTACAATAGTGCCTGGTACCAGGTAGGCACGCGACAAATATTTGTGGAATCAGTGCATGACCGACAGCACACTCACAGTAACCATGACCACCATCTATCAAGTGCTGCAGTGCATTGTCACTTGGAATCCCCCCCAACACCAATGAGATACGTACACCTTCTCCCGTTCGCTCTTAAGAGATATTTGTGAACATAATGTAGCCTGAATTTAAGGCTTCCTTAAAGTGAAGACATTTAAGGTGACACATCTTTTGTTTTAAAGTCACTGGGAACACAGGTGTGGACTATCTAAGGAGAAATTAATGCTGTGGACTCCCAAGGACGGTGAGCCTCAAAACACTGATATTCCCTTAATATCTCACAAAGCTGACCCACTAGAACTAAAGCTGCAAGTTTCATAACAAGTGATCACCTTAGGAGGAGGATCGGGAGAGAAAATGTTATCTCTATCTCAACTGAATAACTACATTTTGGTTCTTCCGAGTGTTTGAATGGGCAGGACATGGCAACTACACGCATTTTTTTTTAAAGAAACATTCAGAGTTCCACTTAGGAAAACACTTTTTGTCATTCCACTAGAACAGAAGCTCCATGAGAGAAGAATTCTCATCAGTTTTGCTCATTGCTGTGTTTCTAACTGCCCGAACAGTGCTTGGCAAATAGCTGACACTTAATAGGTATTTGTTGAATAAATAAATGAATGAATCCATGTTTTCTCAAAAAGTTGAAGAAGCACTGCCTCTAAGAAACAGCCAGCAGCCACTCATAGTCAGAAAGCTGCCAGGAGCGGGGCTCATACCGAAGCCTATGTGTTGATTTTATAAATGAGATGCGCAGAAGTCAATTGGCTTTTGTCCCCCGTAAAACTGTTCAAATAATGACAGTAACAATGGTAATAACATTAACAACACTTGCCTCCTTAAGATAAGTTGCTGTATCTTGGAAAAAAGGTAACCCTATCTCTAGACTCATTTAATCCTGGCTCTAAATTTATACAATGTTTCAATTCCTACACATTTATGAGGAGGTTTTATGGAGTTATCGGATTTTATGGAGTCATCTGGTTCAGAGACACAAAGGACATTCCTCTGCTAAGGGCAGCAGAAAGCAGAAACTGCGATTATTACAGGAGATGGGGCAGATGCATTAAAAAAGAAAGACATGGATGGCAACTAGCCGGCCAGAGCCTCCCTGCTGCTCCCTGGAACCTTCTTCGTTTACCCCTCACTCCCACCCACAATGCTGCACACAAATTTAGCTCATTGCAGGAGACAGCTACTGAACTGGAAATGCCACAGCTTTTGGTCCCCAAATAACCTGGCCTGAAGCAGCGGCCACTCTCTGTGGCATGAATGACAGCAGTTGACATGGTCAGATGACTCACCATGTGCTGTCTCAGAAGATAATTACATCACTCTCATCATCCCACAGCCCATCCTCAAGGCTGGTGGTTCCACTTTTTGTGACCACAACTTCTAGGATGGAAAACAAATTCTGGCCCCAATGCCTAGCCGCCAAGACTGAGCTCATCACTGTACTGATACCATCAGAGCCATATCAGGATGTCAGCAGATAACCAGCAGGGAGCAGCTGTCCTTTGAGATATGGACTCGAAGCCATATTTAGCCTCAGCTTTGTCCCTCCTGGCCTGAAACCTATTCCTTTATTCAGAGAAATGCCCCTAGGGAGGCCTTTCCCCCTCCCCCTGTTCTTCCTTTCTTCATTCATTCTATTTCACTTCCAGGAAGGGCAGGGACTCAGGAATGGCTGGCTCAGGGAGGAAACCATGTCTTTTCGTCCCGAACCCAGCTCAGTTCCATGCTGTTCACTCCTGGGCTCTTCCTCAAGTACCCAAGTCAGCCTGTGCCCATGACACCCTTCCTCCCTCATGCTGGAAGTAAGGGTCAGAGGTGCTGTGTTGGGAGTTAAATACCAGAGAAGTGCCTATCAGAGAGCTCTCCTTACATCCAGTTTCAAGTTTTCCACCGCTGGCAGTGTCTCAAACGTTCATTCCTCTTCAAATTAAGAAGAAACACAAATATACTTATAAATACAGGAGTGGGTTGAGGAGAAAGCTGCTTTTATTCAGTCAGCCACTGAATCCATCTGAGTGCCAGGCACTGTTCTAGACACAGGGGATGTGAGATGCGCAGGCAGCAAGGATGTGGCTCACACAGGGCACCGTTCTAACGGAGGAGACAGCTTAAAGTTATGCTGTGCAGGTTTTATAGTTGGTGCACAGCCAAATACCCAATCTCAAGGAGCTTACATTCTGGTAGGAGAGACAAAAATGTAAACACAGAATCAAGTACATATATAATACATGTGGGGTTACTCCTCCTCATAAGCTTCTATCAAACTGTAAGTTCCTGGGACGAGACTCCATTGCTAAATCATTCTTCCGTTTCCCACAGTGCCACACACAAAGAAGAATGGAAATCTGCATGCTAGCCATTGTGTTCTTATTATTCTCCCCTCGCCCTCCCCTACATTAAACTATAAATTATTTCAGAGTTGAGACTGTTTCACACTCATCTTGCCACTTCGCACAGCATTGAACACAGTTAACTTGTACATAACAAGCGCTCAGTAAATAATCGTTTATAATTGTGAAACTGGACTGGGCCAACCTGTCAGTTTTGAATAGAACTCAATCCTGCCAGGAGACAAGAGGAGAGACCAGATAACCGTGGAGAAAACAGTAGTGTGCTGGCCTTAGAACCAGAGTCGACCCACAGAGTCATTTACACAAACCGTTAGACTTGTTGCACCCAGATCAGGGTTCTGAAGCTGATTCGCTTAGAAAAGTAAATCCTATTCATTACCATGTCAGGGTTATGACAACTAGATTTTGGAGCCCTAACAAAGGTGTCTAAAGTGGATCCATCCTGGAGGTAAGGGGTGATGGCTGGGGCTGTGGAGGAGAGCAAGATGGTCAATAGGAAGATGTTTGGTTGTTTTACTGGTCTAGAAAAGTTGCTAACTTGGCAGTTTTTTTGAGAAGCCAAAGCCCGATATGGGGAAGACATGTCTTATAAAGACGTCTAGGTCTAGAGAATTACTTTTAACTCTTAGAAGGAAGTAGTTCTAAAAGCTTTGCTAAGAAACCGCCATAAACATGTTTAAAAAACTTTTCTCAGTACCATTCTAAGCTCCTTGGACCCAAATGAAGTTGTCTACTACGGGAATACAGTAAGCCCTGTTTGAGCCTAGAAGTTAAGAACTTAGGTGGAGAGTTTCCACCTAATTAGGCTACATTCCTATCCAGTGTGCAATGCTCAGAGATTCTACAATGAAAGAAATGAAAGACAATGGTAGAAGGGAGAAGTAGGGTGTCTACAGAAACAAACAAACAAAATATGCACGTGGGCCACCTGCCAATAAAACAAGGGCCAGGCCTAGCCATGGAAATGGAGAGATGGGCACAGCTGCACACTCATGCCAGCTTCGTCTGGAACTCCATCCATCTTATTAGCCAGATACCCCTAATAGGCTCGTGACTTCCTTACCACTTAAGGGATAAGTCCTTAAGTCTGTCATGTTTTAAAATCTCCTAATAAAAAACTAATGGTGTTAAACAAGCACATGAAAAGACACTCAACATCATTAGTCATCAGGGAAATGCAAATCAAAACCACAATGAGATAACATTAGGATGTCTGTAATCTAAAAAAGGTAAAAGGACAGGTGTTGGCAAGATCGTGGAAAAATCAAAACCTTTGTGTACTACTGGTGGGAATGTCAAATGGTGCAGCAGTTGGGGATAAGAGTCTGGCAGTTCCTCAAAAAGTTAAACATAGAGTTGTTATGTGACCCAACCGTTCCAGGCCTAGGTTTATACTCAAAGGAAGTGAAAACATGCCACTCAAAAACTTGTACATGAATGTACACAGCAGCATTATTCATAAGTGCCAAAAAGTGGAAACGACCCAAATGTCCATCAACTGATGAATGGATCAACGAAACGTGTTCTATCCATACGATGGAATATTTTTTTGGCAATACAAAGGAATGAAGAACTGATACATGCTACCATGTGGATGAACCTTGAAATCATTACGCTAAATAAAAAAGCCAGATACAAAAGGTCACAAATTATATGATTCCATTTATAGAAAATGTTCAGAACAGGCAAATCTATAGAGACAGAAAGTACAACAGATTAGACAGAAAGTGGTTGACAGGGAGTGTGGGGAGAAGGGGAACTTGAGAGTGGTTGTTCACAGGTCCAGGGTTTCATTTTGGGGTAATGGAAATGCTCTGAAATTGAATAATGGTGATGGCTGTTCAATCTTGTGAATATACTAAAAAAAAAAAAAAAAAAAAAAAAAACCCACTTAACTGTATACTTTCAAATGATAAATTTTATGTTATATGAATTACATCTCAATTTGGCTTCTCAAAAACCCCCGAATGGCCTGGCTTTTGTCTTATTTTTTGTATTTGCACCTTACTGAGCAAAAATTTAAAGGAGAGTGCTTTAAAGGTAACAGGCACAGTTCGTTCTAGAAGCGTTCCTCAGCTCCCCGAGTTATCCTTCACCCAGCTTTCTGCTCACTGTAAATCCCCATGGACATACACAGTTGAGTCAAAACCTAAGATGAAAAAATGCTCCCTTTGGGTAATGTTTAGAAGGTTTTTATTTCTATTTTAAACACGAGAATTGTCTGGGTGAGGCTTGTATGATATAGACAATAGAGTTCAACATAAGGGATTTTCAACAGTACGGCAATGCTAGACTTCAGAGACATCTACAGTTAAATACTTTCTTGGGAGGGCAAGAGCAACATGCCACTCTGTTGTGGTCATGAGGGCTCCACCACTTTCTTTTCCACTGCTTTTCACAGCTTCTTTCTAGGAACTTGCTAAATTCTCATCCCCAGACAAATTCTTAAATTGGCCGCTGAGCACAGTTTAAGAATTTATCTCATACACAGCACCTCACACGGTATTTTGTATATAGTAGGCATACAAAATATACAAAAATATTCATGGAATAAAATCGTTCTCTTTCAGAAAGTAGAGGCATGGCATGTGCCCCCGAAGAAGAGCACGGAGATTTGTGAATGCCAATGTCACTGGTCAGAAACCAGGACCCTCAATGCCCACAGGAAGCTGGGAGAGAGCTTTAAATAGATTACTCTTATCCATTAACAAGTAAGGGAACATATAGCTTGTGACCGACCCATTGTTGGCACTAATGAGCATCGCAATGATGTTTCTTTGAAAAAGGAATAAAGAAAGGAACAGACTATCTACTCAATTAACATTAGGTGCTTTCTTATTTTTTAAAGAACTGCCAAGTGTGGTAGTAAAACAGTGCAAGAGTCACATGTATATTAAGTATCGAAAAAAGAAGGAAAAAGAATGTATAATCTTCAGTGGCCAGATGCTGAAACAGATCACAGTTTTTTTGTAAAGCGTTTTTGCCAGTGTTTGACTTAGTTACATTCTCTAGACTATGCACGCAAGCAGGAAAAAAATAATTTGCTTCTCATCGTGACCTGTGCAAAATGAACAAAGGCGCTGATTTTTCCTATTTCTTATTTAGAAAAACAACTCAGGCCTGGACACTGAACTGTACCTTTTCTTTAGTGCACTTTTCAAATGATAATTTCTTCCACTGTCACCATTAAATCTTAATCCATTCCAGCTCCTTGCATGGGTCACTGAGTCTATATGTACTGCTGTTATTTTAAAATGTTTCCCCTTGGTAGGGAAAGAGGGGGAGAAAAGATGCTGAGGGCCAGATGGGCCTCTTCACAGTTCATTTATCAAACCTAATGCATCGGGCTCCACCCTCCTCTCACTCACTACTGCGGTTAAACTTCCATATAATTTGGTAATCATTTTCATTATCAGAGAGTGACCCTAAAGCAGCCTATCCGGAGACACCCAGCCCTTGCAGCTGCTCTTTTTCTGCCTCTTCCTACAGTAGACCTTAAGAACCTCCGAGTTTATTAGCTGCAGGCTGACCTTTGGGCTGCAGAGGTCAAGAAGGGGTCAGATCAGAGGGCTTGCCCAGTTCTTTAAAAGCTATAACAAGCTGTCCATCAGGCAGAGTGGACTGTATAAACAAAGCCAAATCTTCAGAAATTCTGTACCACTTCTGTTAACACTTACCCTGCATTCACACGGCTTCTCCCGAAGTGCTTTGGATCATTCAACTCTGGGGAAGTGAATAGACAGCCCTAATAAGTCTATTTGGAGAGGGTTGTTTACGGGATTACTGGGCTTGGGGAAGGAAACCCACAGCACTCAGATGTGCCTCTAGAATCCCAGGGTTGTGTGACACTGTGACAAACTCAGTTACGCCAAGTCACGCAGAATTGACACTTTCCTCCAAAAGCTAAATTACAGGGAACATATGCTTTCAGTTTAAGAGACTTCAGCGAGTCCCAAACAATGGCTCGGCTCCTGGCCGAGGAGAGAGAGACAAATATTTTAAAACCAAGTTACAAGTTGCACTTAATATAGTCTCCCTAATATCATTACATAAATGAACCTACTGAAGTGGGGGGAACCTTTACTACAACAGACTTATACTGAAGCGACCGCCAGCTGTGGAGTCTCAGGTGACCTAAATTTCTCGAAGCTGTACTCTTCCTAATGCGTTCTCTAACGTGCAATATCAGGTAATTAGAGTCATCTGCATTTAACTTTCAGAGGAAAACATTTCTATTATCTAAATCTGAAGGATCCCCTGATAGCTTTGATGAAAGTAAAATACTGTTAACCCACTGCCTGGCCTTTGGCGAGCGCTAATTATTATCTCTCAAAGCACATTTTTCCTTGTGTAATTCCAAGGTGCACAATAGGCCAACGTCTGAAACACTGGCGGCTCAGTCAGTGCCGCAGTGGGTGTTTTATAACTTTCACCACCACACGCCCGATGGCTACTCGAGGCGATGCCCGATTCCAGACGGCCAGAGGAAGCTTTGATGAGGAAAAGAAAGGTGGATGGTAACTGTCTGTTTATACAGATGATATGGATGAGTCCTTTAGATAGGTCACCGGGATGGGAAACATCAAATGGTGCTGGTGACGGGGCAGGGGGAAGGATTATGGTTATTTAATACTCTGAGGACACTTCCTTCTGAGCTCTCAAGACACCACCCGCTTGGAATCTTCTTTCAGGTGTTTAGTTTTAAGGAGGTCTGCAGAGTGTCAGCTGCTAAGCCCTTTCTTGTCTCCTCCCCTACCACAAAGGACTCGAGAAGTTTTGTTTCAGATGCTAGACTACATCAACTTCAGCTCTGGCACCAGCTCCTGATTAAATTGTTAGCAGTTAAGGGCCAGAAATGCTGAAACCAGACTCCTTTTAAACAGGCCATTTTGGCCACGCTGTCTGATGAGTTGGTGTATAAGGGAATTATTGTTAACAAACCAAACGCACTCAATAGAAGACATCCATTCTCGACATTTCCTCTAGCTGTGCTGTCTTTGGAGGGGTTGGGGGGATGGGAGAGTTTACAGGGGGCTCTCTCTCTCTTTCTCTCTTCCCTTCCTTCCTTCTCTCTCTCCACCCCCCCCCCCAACCTCTTTCTTTATCCCTTTCCTATTTAGTAAGAACACCAGGGAAATTCCCTGGCGGTCCAGTGGTTACAACTCCACATTTTCACTGCCGAGGGCCCGGGTTCACTCCCTAATCAGGGAACTAAGATCCCACAAACCCCACAGCGCAGCCAAAACAAAAACGAAAACAAAAACAAAAGAAATCACCAGGGGAAAAGATATAAAAGGTCAAAGAGAGAGAGAAGCCTCTTAGATGTCCCCTCATGGATATTCCGCTATTTAATAGAATATCCATACTTGAGTGAATATACATATTTAAACTGTAATACAAAGAAAATGTTAAATTATTGAAACTTCAATTGAAAGTCATTTCATGACTGTAGTTGAAACTGTCATTTACCCTGACCACACTACAAAAAAGGGGGCAAGGGGAGAATGTCACTGGGAATTTTAAAATTATGGTTTCAATGCAAGTCTAAATTCAGAGACAATACACATATGTGAAAAAGCAGCTTTCTGATACCCAATTCGAATGGACAGTTCATCCTCTTAACTGTCTCCTTCCTTGGAAAATGCTCCTCTTCAGGCTTGTTCAGGCAAATCTATTTTTATGAGAATTGTTACTAGTAAAGCCATCAATGATTGTAATTCTGTGGCCTGGACTCATCTGGAGGATATCATGGCTATCAATAAATGTTCTTGACTCCCAGGCACACAGAATTTTTAAGCATCGAATGAGACTCTGACACAAAATCCAGCATCATTTTCCTGATTCCTCTACCTCTTGCTTAGAGACAGACGGTAATTCAACAATACACATTATGCATCTGAAGGATAACTAACATTTGAGGGAACTGGTTCCAGGTTTCTACCAACCAACCAGCCGCTGTGCAAAGAAGAGCAGGGTAACGTGGCATTTAGTATGCAAGCACCAATTCTGTAAAACCTGATGGTCTGCAGAAACTTGCTACCAGTTAACAGCTTTCTAACCACAGCTAAGTCCATGTGCAAAGAAACTGGGCTGAAGCCAAAGTCATTTCTATTTGGTCAGTTCTGAAAATGGGGTTGTTGAATAGACTAAGTTCAAGCGATCTGCCTCCCAAGTGATGTAAGAGTACCGTGTGGATTTCCCAAACATCTGCTCGAACTAAACAGCAGTGCTCGTCTTTTAGATGGTTGATTAAAAGGGTTCTCCAACATCAGGTACTTAAATTACCGTACTCTCAAGATGCAAACATTTCTGCTAAATGTTCTACTCGGGGATAAATCATACATGCACACAGATGACATCACAGATCATTACAATTAATGTAGGTACCATGTGTAGGAAAGCTAACTTTGGCTGAAAGCATCTGTAACTTGCTTCTTTTTCGTGGCCCCTCCAATGAGAGGGATGAGACCAGCTGTCAGGAAGGGCTTAGCCAAAGAAAGCTCTTGTTTTCCAGGGACGACAAATCCCATTTCGTAATAAAACAAACCTGGCATGCCATTCCCTCCTCAGGTTCTGGCGAGCGGTGAGTGTGGCAAGGATGGCCGTCAAGATCTCATTCCTTTGTTCTACAGGGGTCCCCTCTCTTCTAACTTCCCGAAGCACAGCATTTGTCTAGAAGAAATGATCCCCCAAAAGAGAAAGCGAAAGTAAAAAAATTAATAATGAAAAAAAGCCCATAAGCAAATAAGGACAGTAAATCAATGGCTTTTTTATTATAGTTCCCCTGCTAACAAATCAATACAATAAATGATGGTCAAAAATGGCCAGCATATATTTTGTGTTTAATCAATGTACATGGCACACAAGGTAAACGCTAAAGCTCCATTGCCTTAAGTAACACATCAAGATACTGTGAGTTCTCGTTCTCATTTTCTCAGTGCACCAACGACTTTTTTATCCTGGGAACTGCCTACCACGAGCTATTATTAGAAATGATTTTCACATACAGTTTACCATGAGTTGTTTCTTTGACTTTCCCTCTCTCTCGTTCCTGCCACCCAGCTAAGGCTTACTGCACTCTTTCTTATTCGAATCATTAATTTCTATTTCCATCCATGCCAGGAGTTTTTTTTTTGAGGGGGGGTTCACTCATTTTCTATGCTTGTTGCAAATCAAGAGCTTGCAAAGAAAGAAACGCCAAGAGCACAAGAATCAGAGAACAGCGTATCTCCATGAATATCTTTCCAGCTTTGAAAATCCACTACGTATTTCGAATAGTAGGTACAGGGATTCTTATACAGAGTAGACTTAGGATTTGAGGAAGAATCATTTATTCTTTGGCTATTGTTGTGGTCCTTAAAAAAAAATTAGGCTCACGGGTGAGTACAAAAACCACTCAAGCAGTCAAAGCACAAGCACGTGACACCCTGTTTAACAAGTAGCATTACATCAAAACTCAAATTTGAAACTGTCATTTCAACTTTATCTACAGCTCACCTCTGTAGGCTCTTTTTTTTTTTTTTCCGGAACGCGGGCCTCTCACTGTTGTGGCCTCTCCCGTTGCGGAACACAGGCTCCGGACGCGCAGGCTCAGCGGCCATGGCTCACGGGCCCAGCCGCTCCGCGGCACGTGGGATCTTCCCGGACCGGGGCATGAACCCGCGTCCCCTGCACAGGCAGGCGGACTCTCAACCACTGCGCCACCAGGGAAGCCCTGTAGGCTCTTTTTATGTGTATTTTAAACATGCAAATGTCTGTGACACTAGGACAACAATTAAGAAAACAATGGAAAGTATTCTACTGGCACTTGAAATTTGAGTGAGCAAATGCCTTTCAAGTTTTAATCACAGAACTTTTCATCACATGTATTTATCTTCACATAACTGGAGGAGAAACCTTTAAGATTTATAAGTGTTGTTTTTCATGTAAAGGTAGGGGGCTTCTTTGGAGATGTTATAACCAAAGCAGTTGCCAAAAGGAATAAAACTGCCACTTCCTCTGTTCTAATTACTCAGTGTATTTCTTATTTAACTGATGTCAATACCTTCATTTACTTGAAAAGCGCACTCAAAATTTGATGCTCATGGATCTTGAAATACTACTTATTTAGTCCTCTACCACATTTTACAGTGTATATTTAATATCTTCATGACAACCTTGAGAAGAGGTGTGGTGAACATTTGCTGTTTGGGTTGCCTCCCACCCATACCCAGTCCTCCTTTCCTATAAGAGCACCCAGATCTCCTTGTGGGGAAGTCTTTTATGTAATCTTAGAAGTGACAGTAATCACTGTCAACCACAGTGTCCTGCTTTCCCCCAACAAGGATGTGGGTCAGGCCAACCTGATTCTCTTTTCCAGGACTTTAGACACTTAAGAATGACAAAGAAAGGGGAAACAAATGTGGAGGCAATTTATCTATTTCCTTAGTTTCTACCACCCATGGTCCTCAAAGTATTCCCGGTTTCCTGAACTTTCTGAGTCCAGATCATTCTTTCTTTTGATACCTTGAGCTATCCAATATCCTTTCAATAAAGTTCCATTTTGTTCAAATTCACCAGAATCTGTTTCTGTTGCTTACAATCAAGCACCCTAACTGATACAAACAGGTAACACTGGAAGTAGTATCTTCACTGTAAAGGAAGGATCCACGATAACCTGACTAGAATTAGCCAGGAAAAAGGACGCTGATCTCTTCCTCCTGGACCCAGAATTACAGCTACTATACTGGCGATATAACCAACTGGATACTCTATGAGCTCCCAGGTCAACATTTTCGGCCCTCCAGCACAGGGAGGAATGCTGCGTTTCTCTAGGCGATTCTATGGCATGAAACCCAGGCTCCCAATAGCTAAAGCAGGGTTGCAAATTCAAATAGCCATTAGGGCCAGAAAGGTAACATGAATGAGTGAGGCAAGGTTCCTTAAGAGGGCATATGCTCTATCTAAAAAGATAGCCACTACTCAGTCCCAGACAACTCTGCCATTCAGAAAAGCTGTTTTGTCAGTGCAAGATTCATGAATTTTCAAAATAAACAAGAAACCTGTTTTTTTTCCAAATGTGAAAACTTGTAATTTTAAAATGCTGGAAGCTAATTTTTTAAATTTTTAGTTTTTATACAAATTTGGTTTATTTTTAAAATTTTTATTGAAGTATAGTTGATTTACAGTGTTGTGTTAGTTTCAGGTATATAGCAAAGTGATTCAGTTATACATATATACATATGTATATATAAATATATATATTCTTTTTTTATATTCTCTTCCGTTACAGGTTATTACAAGATATTGAGTATAGTTCCCTGTGCTATACAGTGGGTCCTTGTTGGTTACCTGTTTTATATATAGTAGTATGTATATTTTAATCCCCAACTCCTCATTCATCCCTCCTCACCCCCTTTCCCCTTTGGTAACCATAAGTTTGTTTTCGATGTCTGTGAGTCTATTTCTGTTTTGTAAAAAAGTTCATTTGTATCTTTTTTTTTTTTAGATTCCACATATAAGCGATATCGTATGATATCTGTCTTTCTCTGTCTGACTTACTTCACTTAGTATGATAATCTCTAGGTCCATCCATGTTGCTGCAAATGGCATTATTTCATTCTTTGGCTGTATTCCACTGTATATATACACCACATCTTCTTTATCCACTTATCTCTCGATGGACACTTAGGTTGCTTCCATGTCTTGGCTATTGAAAATAGTGCTGCCATGAACAGTGGGGTGCATATGTCTTTTCAAATTATGTTTTTCTCCAGATATATGCACTGGATCATATGGCAGCTCTATTTTTAGCTTTTTAAGGAACCTCCATACTGTTCTCCATAGTGGCTGCACCAATTTACATTCCTACCAACAGCGTAGGAGGATTCTTTTTTCTCCACACCCTCTCCAGCATTTATTATTTGTAGACATTTTGATACTGACCATTCTGACTGGTATGAGGTGATACCTCATTGTGGTTTTGATTTGCATTTAATACAATTTTTAAAGGTTACTTTCCATTTACATTTATTACGAAATATTGGCTATATTCCCCATGTTCTACACTACATCCTTGAGCCTATCTTGCACCCAGCAGTTTGTACCTCCCGCTCCCCCATCCCTATATCGCCCCTCCCTCCTCCCAAACTTTTTTTAAATACCATGTGGGCCAAACAAGAAACAACAATGGCTAAACAGAACTCAGGCAGCTGCCAATTTGCGACCTCTAACGTAAAAGATGTCTAATTTCGGAGAGGTCCTGGCATCAACGGGTATTCTAACAACAGCATTGCTCCTTGTCTGTGATACCCCACCTCACGTACTTAAAGTCGGAAGGAACCTCAAAAAGTCATGTAGTTTATCACTATGTCTGCAGGTACATATTATTTTACTTAAAAATGCTTCAAATAGAAAACAAAATACACATCTAGATGGCTCCAAAGACATGATGAAAATAAAATTATTTCTCCATTTGACTGTATTAAAATAACTTTCAAAAAAAGTCATTTATCTCTTCTCTGCCTTTCATATAATTTAAATTTTATCCAGAAGCCCTTGTTTTCCAAGGATCCTGAAGAGCCTCTAAGAGGGGGAGGAGGAAGGATCGAAGAAAGTGAATTTGATGAGGGCAGGGGACCGTGTCTGTTTAGTTACCACTGTATCCCCACTGCTCCCCTAATGACTTTTAATAAATATTTGTCAAATCAGTAATAAAAGCAGGAACTTGAAAAACAAGTATTGCAAAACCAAAGAGCAACGGAAGACTGTCTTCTTTTAGGAAATTACTATCATATAGGCTTAAAACTCATAAAATATATAAACTAAGAGACAGTTATGTGCTCTACCAAGGAGCTCTCTTCACTTCACTAAAGGACTCACTTCCTGGTCTATTTAAATAACTAGCTCCCCTAGTTCTGAGTTTCCCAAACTTTAGTCATTCTAGCTCAGTCTCATAATTCTTGCCATATTTGTATATAAAGTATATAATATTTAATATCAAAGTTATATGTTTACTTCATTCTAGATGGATACTGTTGCTTGCTGAAGGCTCTGAGGCTAAAGCCAGCTTCCTCTTTGTAAAAGAAGACATGAACAAGTACAGGAGAATGTTAGAGACATATCGGTCTAAAAGAAGACCTCCTCGCCACAATTACAGGAACTGAAAAGGAGCTGAAAAGGGAATCACCTTCTCCGAGTTGTCCTCACTATGTGCAGAGTCCGGGAGCGCCACCGAGCATCACCCTGGGTAACACCATGGTCCACATCCCACGCTCTGGATGCACTGCCCTACCTCGATGGTTTTCCAGTACTTCACAGATAAACCTCTTTTCTCCCTAAGTGTATTCTTATATGAAATTCAATATATAAAACAAACTGGAGCAGTTCTCTTTGAAGCTTTGAAGGTATGGAGGACCTGGAGGTTCTCCCTTTGTCGCGGGATATCTCTTCAAAAGCCTTAGGAACTGTGAAACACAATTTGCCAGCCTCAAGCCAAGAGTGTTTAAAATAGTATTCAGGTTATTAAAAGTTTATACATTGCTGGTGGGAATGCAAAAGAGTGTCATTCTGGTAAAGAGTTTGGTAGTTTCTTATAAAGTTACACACACACACACACACACACACACACACACACACACACACACACACTTAATATATCACCAGCAATCCAATTTCTAGGACTTTACCTAAAGAAATAAAAACTTATGTTCACACAGAAGCATGCATAAAGATGTTGATAGCAGCTTTATTCGTAATTGCCAAAAACTGGAAATAACCTAAATGTCCTTCCAAGGGTAAATGGATAAACACACTGTGATACATCCATACAATGGAATACTCCTCAGCAAATAAAAGGGACGAGCAATTGATATATGTAACCACTTGGATGAATCTCGAAGTCAGTATGCTGAGTGAAAGAGGCTAGTCTCCAAAGATAAAACACCGCATGCTTCCACTTATTTGACTTTCTGGCAAAGGCAAATTATAGGGACAGAGAGCAAATCAGTGAGGGAGTTTTTGGAATGAGGGAACTAGTCTGTATCCTGATTGTAGTGGTGGTTATAGGAGTTTATACATATGTTGAAACTCATAGAACTCTATATCCAAAAAAGTCGATTTTATTGTACGTAAATTTTATAAACTTTAATTTTTAAAATTCATTCTCATCACATTTTTAGGACAAGAAAGAATGTAGAGAACAAGTTTACATATAAATATGCCTAAAAGATAAGTAGTTAGTAAAAATATAGAAAAACATATCTGGATTACAAAACAAATTCTGTTACAAAAAATTTTTTTTTAGATATTGGAAAAGGATGGGTGAACTTAGATTGAGCATTCAGACCCTAAAATTAAATATTTCATAACATTTAGAGTGAAAAGAAGTCCTTGCACAAAAGGAAATTTCAGAGTGTCAAAGGGCATTCTTTTTATAAAAATTACTAGTGATATTTTTATCCTTATAATAGTGTTGGCTCTGCAAGGGTTGGCTGTTCACAGGAAATGTTAACAGCCCATTTCACCAGCAGTAGAAACACAGAACTGTCTTCAAACAAGCACCAATTTTTAAACCGTATGCTATTACTGAAACACATTCTCCCTTTCCTCCCCCCAAAATATAGGGAAAGTAAACCATACGTTTAGGGATCATGCTCTGGAGGTTAAATTTCCTTTCATTAGTGATTCTGTTTCAACCAAAATCTATGGAAATGCTGGCCTATCAGGAAAAGACTAAGAATATTCTAAAGAGAGCTGGCTGTTCAAATCCCAGCTGCCACTTCCTAGCTATGGCCTTTCCCACAATTGCAGAATGGAGATGACCACACAGCCTCCCTACGGGTTCTTGTGAGGACTAGTTGCCCAGTCCTGCGCCACTGTGATTATGATTGTTTAGTTTCATCTTAAACGCACTCATCAACCTTGTGCTAAGCTCTGCTATTTTAGCAAGAGGATTCCTTAAAGTGTCTACGACCTGGAATAAAAAAATTCAAGGAAATCAGGCAACCGCTGAACAGCCACCACCATAAGGAGTCTCTACCAGAAGCCAGAGGCGTATCCTCTTTTGCGCATCCCTAGTAGGAGAAAATCTTGATCCCTGGAAGTTGGGTTTTATTTTTAGAATCAGTCCTGATTTCACTGGACCCCACTCCATTAGTAGACCTGTCTCTCTCTGAGGCCACTACCCAACACCTGTCCTGTCCTTCTTAGTGTCCTATGGGGGGGTGCCTCGTTCTGAAACCTTCAACTGCAGTCAGTCCAGGGCTCTGCCCTTGGTTCTCCTCTCCTCTCTGCTGCCTGTGCTCTCTGTGGGTGACCTCCCCCTCCAATGGCTTTAGGGGTCCCTGTAGGCCAACGACTTCATGCAGACTTCTACCTAGAAGCAGACCTCTCTGCTGAGTTCCAGCCCCATAGAGCCAACCACCGGCTAGCTCTCCTTCAACATACACCTCAGACATGCCACCTCAACCTCAACTCATCCACATCTGAACTGCAGTTTTTGCTCTCCATCAAACTTCTCCTTCTCCCTTTACTTCCCTAGAATGGCGAATGACACCACTATCAATGCAGTCATCCAAACTAGACATCTAGGAATCACCCCAGTCTCCTCCTCTGCCTTTCTCTGCCCTCCCTATACCTAAACATCAACACCTATTATTCCTGTCTGTTCAATATGACTTAGACTTATTTCTTCCCCACTGCCATAGGCTTAGTCCAGGCCATCTCTCATCTGGACCATGAAATGGCGTCCAAACTAGCGTCCCTGGGTCAATCTCACCCCTTTCATGAATTTACCTCCTACAAGAGGAGTATGTCAGTGTCAAAGGAGACAAGGAGCTTCAGCCTCCAAAAACCCCACCTAAGCCCGAGCAGCTCTGTTCACGTAGCGTTCGGTTATTGCATCTGAGAGATACAAAAAAATACTTTTTTTTAAAGCCTAGATTCCTTAATCTGAAAAAAAAACCCCAAAAAATAAAAATAAAAAAACTCATCTTAATATAGGCCCTGCTTACTTCTCAAATCTTAGCTCTTCCTATCTTCTATTCCATATAAAACTAATTGCAGTTCCCTGAAAATACATGACTATTCTAGACTACATATTTCCTGTACCTGGTTGTATAGCTTACCAGTAACTACTAATTCTTCAAGAAACATCTCAAATAACACCTCCTCTGTGAAGTCTTGCAGGAACCACAACCTTCCACCACATTAAGTAGAGTGGGTCACCCCTTCTTATGTGTCACCCCTGAGCATCTCACAAATCACGTCATATTCCATTGCAATTAATTATTCACTAGAGCCTGCCTCCTCCAGAGTGTGAGCTCTATGAGAACAGCTGGGTCTATACCCATTTCTTCTTAATATCCTCCAAGGTACCAAGTTTGGTGCCAGGTCATGAAAGTGGACTCCTTATAGATGCTTGTGGAACAAATAAAGCCAAACGACATGTCTGGTGAATAAGATGACCAATCCAGTCACAGAGTACTATTCAAGATTAAAAAAAAATATATGTGAAACAAGCTTTGGTTTGATTCAAACTATTCCTGAAGATAAATCTAAGAAAAAAGTTACAAAACCTATTTTTAAACAAAAGCATCAAGAAAAATTAAGTATTTGCAATCCCTAGGTGACTACTTAGAACGGCAATATTCATTTGGATGGATGTATCTAGAAATAGATAGTTTTACTATGACGCTATGATAACAGTTAATCCATGCATACCCTCCCGATAAGCCGAAAGAAGTCTCACTCTGTCCATTTCAGTAGAGAAAACTACTTTGGATTCTGGCAACCCACAGCATTCTACGGACCTCCAAGAATTCCACAGTGTTTTTAGCTTCTCCTGGCTCAAAACTTAATGCATAAAAGATTAAGTAAAAAATCCAGAACCAGAAAGAGAGAAAGAGAAAGAGAGAGAGAGAGAGAGAGAGAGGAGAGAGAGACTGAACAAGAATGAGAAAAGGAAAGCCAACATAAGGCTCTAAGAAGGCTTAAATTTTAGGTGTAAATTCACATCTTTCTTGGAAAAAGTCCCCCAATTCGGAATTCATTCAGTTAAAACTGAGCAATTCACCTAATTCTTGTTGGCTATACTTTTACGTTCAGTAACTTTCAATATGTCCTAATTGTAGGGTATCATAAGGAAAGCACATATGAACATGCATGCATTATGCAGAATTTGTAGCATATAAGGTTTTCAGACAGCAATCACTCTGAGATTTAAAAGGAGCATTACGGTATTTACTCATTACTAATAATGGTATATAAGTCTTTAATTTTTTTGATTCCCTTCTGATCTGGAGTAATAGCTTACGATAGGCCTTCAACTCCAAAACCTAGATTTAACCTTAATCCATCCTTCTTACAAATCAGAAAACTTTGTCCGAGAAAACACATGGAAACAGGAGGCAGTCTACAAATATGGCTGGTGGCTGGTGATCCCTCTGATTAGTTCACTTAAAAAAAAAAATCTGCTGCTGTTATTCCAATTTCAAAAGCCATATAAACACCAGCATGCCAGAAGTGCATACCTTTCCCACCTTCCCAGCATCTCCCTATACCCTCACCACCACCAAAAAAAGTCCTACTGTCATGGTGGGAAAAATGCCGTTCCTAACACTTTTTATATACACAGCTGCCTCATGTTAGGGTTGTATTTCCCCTCTGCACACACAAATTACAAAGATATGCTCTGACTGATAATGAGGGCTAAAGGTTCAACTTGTGAAGAAACTTGCTTTAAGATGTTATCAGCTGGGAAAGCTATTTCCTCACATCAACATTGCCACGGGCTGTCAAAAACCCAACCAGGGCTCGCCTCTTCAAAAGTTCAGGAACACTTTTTTTTTTTCTTCTTCTTTCTTTCTTCCCCCCCCCCCCCTTTTTTTTTTAAAAAAAAAAGAAGAAAGGCACAGAACCCACTGAGATAGCCTTAGTCCCATCAAAGAGAGGTCGATCTCGGGTCTTCCTTCATTTACTGATTGTCAGTTTCAGATGGCTCTTTTGTGAGGCCTCTGCAGCTCAATGCTGAGTGATGCCTTCACATTTTCTAAACTGGACTGGGCACCGCCAAAGATTTCCAGCGCGCTTGGATCCACAGCCCAGCAGAACAAATAAACATTCCTCTCAGCCTTTTTGCCTACTTTATCTCCCTCTCCAGGAGCGAGAGGTTTTGGGGGTGCTAATGTTTACACAATGTTCAAACTTTCTTCCCCCTGTTTCCTGAATTTGAGAAGACACATCCTGGATGACCTCGGCTAAGAGATAACACCAAGTCACCACTGGGTGCCCCGTCTACTGGACTACTTAAGGCTGCCGTCTTCATCCCTCCCCTCCCCCACCCCTCCCAGTCTTACCAAGGAAAGAAGGAGATAAGCTAGGCTGTCTTGAAAGGAAGGCACAAAGGCAGAAGTCTCCAAGAGGCTGCCAACAATGCGGGCTTTTATTCCCACCTAAAGAGACACTTGGTTCAGCTCATCTCAAAGACCCACTTTATGTGCATGAACATCTCAGCAGAGTTTACCAAATGAATCCTCAAAAATGTACCTGGAAGACATATTTTGGCATTTTCCCATTGTGTACTACTGGGATGTGGGAGCTAGTTGAGAATAATCACGAATGTCTATGGGGAAAGAATTCAGGGAAAACGTTTCTTTGATCAGTTTCCTCATCTGTCAAGGGGTCTGTGTAATAACACCTAGAGCTCTTGTGATGATTACATGAGATCATCCATCGAAAGCACTTTGCCCAATGCTTGGCACATACAAAATGGCCAATAGATATTAGAAATGGCTACAACTGTCATCAGCAGCATTTTGTAGGGGGAAAAACGATCACAGAAGATAATGGATACTGATTTTTTTTAAATCCTAAAATACCACAGCAGGGAATCTGAACAATTACTTAACTTTCTGCCCAAAGCACTTTCATAGTACTTCCCATTTTTCTCCTCCTACAGTATAGAAATCACTACACTTGATGTGTTTCACTAAAAGCTACAGAGCCACAGCAGCCTGTCTGGTACTGCATGAACTCTCAGGACAGCCGTGTGGGTGACCGCTGGGATGGCCAGGCTGCTGGAGAAGAAGATAGCCTGCCCCAGACGCTGAACCTGGGGTGCCGAAGCGGTGAGGAGAAGCTAGACTTCAGAACCAAGCTGGCAACTCTGGGGTTTCAGATAGTGGTAAAAAATGATCCAGGTGCTTGTCAAGGAAGGCAAGAAGATAGGAAGGAAGGGAGGAAGGAGGAAAGAGAGAGAGCAGGAAGGAAGGAAAGAAAGCAGGAGGGAAATCAGGAAAGAGAAAGAAGGAAAGAAAGAAGGACAGACAGAAAAGGGGAGAGAAAGGGGAAGAAATAGAAGAAAAAAGTAAGCAGGAAAAGGAAGAAAGAAAGAGAGAGAGAGGGAGGGAGGGAGGGGTGGAGGGAGGAAGAAAGGAAGGAAGGAAGGAGAAGAAAGAAAGAAAAAGGAAAAAAAGGTGAAGAGGAAAGGAAGTGTCGCTTCTAGAAGCCAGCAGCCTGGGCCGTGGCACCAGCAGCCCTCATCCTGCTACTTTACGCCTGTAACCCCACTGCCTCCGCGGGCACGGGCACAACTAGATGTTGACTTCAAGGCTGCAGAGAGCGCTCGACTGATTTTGTACGTGATTAATTGCCAAAGACATGGCTGGCCATATGGAACAGAGAAAGCATCAAGTCATTCATACTTCTGTATGTGATCGCTTGGCCCCCGTTGTTTTAATGTACAGGAAAGAGCTAGTATAGCACAGCCCTGGTGTCTTGCCCCCGACAGCCCATTAAGAAATCTCAAAGCACCTAGTCGAAGTTACGCTGTTGGCTTTTCAATAGCAGCCTAATAAAACAGAAGCCAAGCTTTCCAACCAGTCTTAAATCTTTCACATACAGTACATTAACTACTGGGGCTAAAACAACGGGCTTCTTATGATAGGAAATGGGATTTGATTTCTAGTCTCTGCATACTTACTGAAAGCCTTTTTTTGGACCTTTATGGAGTTTACAAAATCATTGTTCTTTTCCCCCTGTTTTCCAAGGACCCTAATAGATTTGTTTGTTTCAGTATAGTCCACACTTAGTCACTATTACGTGCAGTCTATATAATAAAGCTGGTTCATAGAGAGGTGAAAGAAACAGCATAATTATTCTTGCCAAGAGAGCCCAGGAATCATTCTAGCTTCCGAAGCATTCACTTTCCTTCAAAACAGGAAGAAAAAAAAACAAAACCTATACACTAGGGGGAAAAGTCTCACACACAAACTCTTATTACCCTCACCTCCCTTCCCCATCACTCTGTGAAATGAATCCGTTCAATGTGGGAAAGAAAATCCATTTATTTTCCAGTGGTTCTACTGTTGGCCCCGGGTGACACGCCCCTTCAGGCCACATGGGGAGGTGCCACCTCAGGTACAATTCTATCCCAACTTACAGCCTCTTAGCTTTAGCCATTACTAAAATCTTTGCAGACTGTTCACTTTCTGTCTAAGGGGAATAGATATACATTTCCACAATGTTTTCCTTTCAAGGATTTTCAAATGACAGCACTAAAAATTGTAATACCATCAGTAGTTTCCTTTGTCAGTTCTGACA
Source organism: Aethalodelphis obliquidens (assembly GCF_003676395.1). Taxonomy (NCBI): domain Eukaryota; kingdom Metazoa; phylum Chordata; class Mammalia; order Artiodactyla; family Delphinidae; genus Aethalodelphis; species Aethalodelphis obliquidens. The sequence goes on along the minus strand of NW_020838019.1, from coordinate 7,016,618 downwards.
TGTGTTGGCGAGGATGACTTTGTTGGCGCTTTTCATTAGAAAATATTTATATAATGTTTCATGTCTCAGGATTTTGAGGTGTTGAAATTATCCTCACCCCAGAAGACACCATCTATGGGAAATTCTACTTGACTGCCTATTCATTAGCAGGGTTGTAATTGCCTCTCCCGCTGAAATGAGCTAATAGCCCATGCAGAGCTCTAAGCCAATAGGAAATTCCCTGCCTCCCGGCTGCCTCGCCTTCCTCGGAAGATGCTGGTGCTTTCCAGGATGAGCCACTCAACTAATAAACAATACCGTGACACAAGAGAGTCTGAGCAAGACTCTTGGAAGAGAGAAGAAGCAAAAGCCTTGAAAGTGACTCAGTGGTGTGGCAATGAAGACACAAGATTTCTACAAAGACAAGAGAGCGTTTTCATTGACCATTATCTTACAGTGATTTGTTTTATTATAGTTATGCTCTATAATGTGTGATGCTGGTGTGATTCCCATTTCAAGGATGGGGAAAGCTGAGACTGGGAAGGCGAAATGCCCAAGAGTAAATACACATCAGTGGCGGAAGTGCCTGTGTGCTAATTCTTTATATTTCTAGCTGACTGTTCACCGCAATGGAAGCCCTACTAGATAATACATAAAAGTATTACATATAATACTTTATATTACATACATATACCTAATAAAAAGTAATACACATAAAAATGCCTTTCTAAAGTCTCATCCATGGAAATAAACTTACCATTGCTGCAAAACCTTCAATAAAGAAAAAGGAAAGGTTTAAATGACAGCCATGGCACAGAGCAATACCACCTGGACCTAGAACTCAGTACGGACATATATATACATCTCACACAGTGAATACCAGAATGACAGCCAACTTCTCTCCAGTTACTTCAGCAGTGCCTTGCCTTATCTGTGTCTTTTCGTCAAAACATATTCACTCCACAAATAAGAGCAAGAACTCTCCCAATGCCGCCACGACATACACACGCCCCTAATTCCCAGCCGCCACTTCTAAGAATCTCACTGCACTAATCTATTTGTTGTCGGAACTGTTAACTGAAGGTGAAGAATGGCTAGCTACACCAAGAGCTAAGCAACTGAGCCACGGATGATGTTTGGCCTAAAAGTGGCTCAGCGCCTTCCAATCCTTGGGCCAGTGAAAAGGTACCCAAGATCTCCATCAGATCAGCTCCCCGCTTCCCCCAAGCATCAGTAGCACAAAGGCTGAAGTTGTCTGTCGTGCACACTGGATTATATGAAGTGTAAAACATTGGGGGAGAAAGGGAGGGGAGGGGGGAGGCCTTTGAAAGAGAACGGGAAAAAGAAATCACACTTGCAAGAGGATCCAGCTGACAGCTCAGTCGCTAACAAGTGAGACAAGTGAATATGTTTGGAAACATTGTGATGCAGGAAGAGTGCGGGCCTTTTGTCTGCAGCCCTACAGTGTGTCTTTAACCCAAATGCTGCCTGCATCACTGAACATATGTTTTCTACACAAGAACTGAAGCAGAAAAGGCTCTTTGTTATAATTCACTCCTTTGTATATATGGGCTCCCCCCACCCCACCTTCTGCCCATCCCTCTCTCAGTAATATCCAAACCAAAGCCCTAATGGGAAATTTAACTGCTTTGGAGAGTGAAGCCAGAATGTCCCACAGAGATCCTTCTACTGCCCCCAGGCCTTGAGAACTGCTCCCCACAAAGTGATAGTAACAGCATGGGGTCCATTCATTCAGTGCTTGCTATGTGCCAGGCATCGCAACAAGCATTTTATCAACATGATCTCATTTCATTGAGAAAACTTTGTAAGTGGCACCTCTATTTTTTAACTGAGGAAACTGAGGCATGGAGAGAGTAAATCAGGGAAGAGTCCAGTTTTAGACACGTGAAGCTGGAAATGCTAGTGGGACATTTAGCAGAGAAACATATGTGTCAGACTTGAAGATCGGGGGAAATTATACACATACACCCCATTCTGCACTTTAAATGTCACTCTGTCTGAGTTGGGAACTGGATGGCACAGAACTCAAATTTAAGCAAAGCTGATGGGGCGGGTAATGAAGAGAATGTTACAGTGGGCAAATCAGGAGGTCTCTCTTCCCCTGCAGATTTTAGGATGGGGAGAAAGAACACAGGCTCTCGAGTCCAACCGCATTCATGGCTGAGTTGGCCAGGGGCAAGTGACTTACCCTCTCTGTACCTCAGTTTCCTCATCTGTAAAATGGGGGTATTTCTAGCACCCACTTCAAAGGGTTAGCAGGATTCAATTTTTATACATAAGGCCCTTAAAGAATAGTACCTGACAAAGCCACTAAAATTGATCGTCATTTTTCTACTACCTCAGCCTTTACTTTTCCCTCTCTCCCTGTTCAGTGTTAACCATCTACCTGGTTAAGTCAGTGTCTCTAACCCGGACGCCTTCTGGATGGTGACGACGATGATGATGATGATGGTGATGGTGATGGTGATGATGATGGTAATGGTGGTGATGGTGATGATACAGCAGCTAACATTACTGAGCACTTACTACATGCCAGTTGCTGTTCACATGCATCATATCATTGAATCCTAAAAATAAGTCTATGGGATAAAAGTATTATTATCTCTATTTTGCAGATTTAAAGAACTGGGATGTAGAAAAGTTAAGTAATTGGCCAAGTTTTACACCATTAGTAAGCAATAGAGCCAAACCTAACCCGTGCCTCAGACTCCAGGGACCAAAGCTAACACATGTATAAACGGACACTTTACAAAGTGCTTTCATGAACATTATCTCGTGTAATCCTCATAAAAAACTACATGAGTTAGGTAGAGCAGGTATTATTAACCACATTATTACAGATAAGAATTCTGAGGCTCAGCTACATTAAATAACTCATTCAATATCAAAATTAGTGTAGGAGTCAAGCTATGACTGGAAATCAGGTGTTCCAACTCCAGGCCCAACACGTTTTATACACACAGAACACACGGAACAGACTGTTCTGAAGGCAAATTTCCATGTAATAAATCAATCAACCTGAGTCTCTACTACAGGGCGATCATCTGCAAGGCCACCGTACCTGGCCCCCAGGAGCTTATGATCTAGGTAGGTAAGTAAAATATATACGTGGGCTGGAGGGTGACCAATGGGGTTACCTAAATTAACTGCCGAATTCAATAAAGCTCTTAGAACTGATTTTGATTCATAAAACAGTTACTCCACTGGACTAGACTGTCCTGTTCATGACTGAGCATAACCTTAACATTATCACTTAATCCTGACCTGCTAAGTACTCATCCTTTTCATTTTGAGGCAATGAAAACTAAAATGTGGACCTGTAAAAACAAAGATAGAATCAATAAATTCCACCATGTATATCTGCCCACACTTAAAAAGAAAATCTTACTTTTCTTAAGATTCCTGAGGTCAGAGCTATGTGTTGCTGTAATGAAGAAGCTCATGCTATTGACAATGTGACTATTAAAACTCTAAATGAAGTAACAATCTGGTAGGGAAAGATAATTCAGTTCAAGTCACATGGGCAGAGTTGCTGCACTTGTCCTCAGATAACATCTACTCAAGACAAATGCAGTCCCTGCCTGGACCACTCTCTGTAAACACCACTGTCTACCAAGTCTTCAGCGTCAGCATTACTTGCTACTTGGCACATAGCTACTCAGAGAACACACACACACACACACACACACACACACACACACACACACGCACACACACACCGTTGGGAGATATAGTTCTCAAATAGGAATTCAGTATCTATTTAAGTGCCTATCATACCAGCAATTTAAGTACATATTACTAATGCATTAATAGTAGCTATGAAAAGAAAAACACATTTCAGTGGCTACATAAAATATAATCATAAAGGTATTAATAACAATAACGAAAACAACCACAAACACTGTCACTAGTTAGTTGATCATTTACCACGTGCCAGGCCCCGTCCTGACCGCTTTTCATGTATTCCTCATTATTCCGTCATAACGGTTTGGTGAAGCAGGTTTTATTATTATCCCAATTTATAGATAAGAAAATCAAGGCACAAAAATATTAAGTCTCAGTCACACAGCTGACAAGTGGTGGCATCAGGATTCAAAGCCTAGGCAGGCTGGTAGCAGAGTTCACTCTCCTACCCATGAAACTATGTAATGACTCTGGAGCACTTCCTAAGAGGCAGGGAAACAGCATCTCATTTAATCCTTCCAACAACCTCACAAGGTTGGTTGGTATCATTTACAAACCCGTTTTACCAGTGCTTAATAACTGGTCCAGGATCTCATTGCCAGGGGGTGGCAGCGTAAGGGTGGTTCGCAGAACTGGGGCAAACGATGCTAAGTTCTTGACAATGATTTCAGTAACAGACTAGGGTTCAGAAATGGTCTCTACTTGTGGAAGAAGCAGTGGCTCACTTCCTGATTGTCTGAAGTTCCACTTAGACACAGAGACAGAGGACCTGAGGTCACAGGGAAGAGCATCATTTTTTGAATACAGAGGACAACACCAAATGGTTGTCGAGCTTCATCTCTACCAAGCTATCTTTCCACCTAGATCTAGTTCAGATATCCAGAGCCTTCCTAGCTATAATGCCCAAATCAAGGTTGAAAATGACAATATCATTTAGGATTTTTTTTTCACCCTTTCTCACATTTATGAATATCATATATGAAAGGAATATGAATGCTGGATGGAAACACTTTTTTAAAAATTTTTATTTTATACTGGAGTATAGTTGATTAACAATGCTGTGTTAGTTTCAGGTATACGTTAGTTTCAGGTATACAGCAAAGTGATTCAGTTACACATATACATGTATCTGTTCCTTTCCAAATTCTTTTCCCATTTAGGTTATTAGAGAATATTGAGCAGAGTTCCCTGTGTTATACAGTAGGTCCTTGTTGGTTATCTATTTTAAATATAGTAGTGTGTATAGGTCAACCCCGCACTCCCAATTTATCCCTTTCCCCCACCTTTCCCCTTTGGTAACTATAAGTTCACTAACTTCTGAATGCCAGTATTATCTAGAAGGTTACAAAAGTCTTTGAGTTTGGCAGATGCTATCTTGTTTATATGTTTAGTGTCACAGACGGCAGCCATCATTAGATCTTATGTGTGGCTTAAGCAATAGAAATGCATCTTCCTTCTGGTTAGGAACATTCCCAGTGTTCACATGAGCAATTAGTATAAGGACATGACTGAAGGAATATCTACAAATTTATCAGAATTTGTGTCTGAAGTTTAAGAAAATGAGATTTTCAACTCTAGGCTCATCAGAAATTTACAATAGAAAACTATGCATTCACTTTCTTAAGTCATTCCAACTGTGATTCGGAGTAAAAGGAACAACCAAGAAAGCTCAACGAGAACACAGAGGGACTCGGCACACGAGTGGGATACTTGGTACCCAGCAGCAGGAGCAGTGATGGGAATCCGTCCAGTAGTCTGCCTTTGCCCTTTAACTCATCTTTTAATGCTTCCCATTTAGAGAACTCTTGAGTTCTAGAGCTAGAAACTACATTCCATTCATTTTTAGGGAAAGAAAGCAATTATTCCAACTTCAATTGTTAATATCTTTTATTATTTTTTTAATATATTTATTTACTGGTATTGAATACTGTATAGTTCACGTCCAATATTATATTAGTTTCAGGTGTACAACATAGTGATTCAATGTTCTTACTGATTTTACACCACAGTAATTATAATATTATTGACTATATTCCCTCTGCTGTACATTACATCCCTGTGCCTTATTTTATTTATTTATTTATTTATTTAAATCTTTTTTTTAAACATCTTTATTGGAGTATAATTGCTTTACAACGTTGTGTTACTTTCTGCTGTATAACAAAGTGAATCAGCTATACGTATACATATATCCCCATATCCCCTCCCTCTTGCGTCTCCCTCCCACCCTCCCTATCCCACCACACACACAAAGCACCGAGCTGATCTCCCCGTGCTATGCGGCTGCTTCCCACTAGCTATCTATTTTACATTTGGTGGTGTATATTTGTCCATGCCACTCTCTCAATTGATACCTTTTAAAAGCTACACCCTCAGTGAAATACCTTCATATAAACAGGTACAGACTGTGAGGGCCTTAACCTTAGCTTTAAGAAGGTAATGTGGTCACCACAAAGTTGCTTTGAGAGCCCCAAAGACAACAGAAACCACACTTCTGTCTTGAGTGATACAATCTAAAACCTGCTAATGCTACTGCTGTTGGCACGAATCCCTACTTAACTCTAACTGGCTGCACTCAGAACAGTTTTACGCTTTGAGAAGCAGATATTATTGGCTCATCTCATAGAGATAATTGCCTCTCCTGCCTTGTTTAGTGCTTATACATTCCATACCCAAAGATTAAACCGTTGTAGAAAACCCGTGATGGGCACAGTCCTTTCATGCTGAAATTGTCTCCGTGAGACTGAGCCGGGACACTTTAACTTTGGGGTTTAGACAATGGGTTTTCTGAAAGGATTAGAAAAATGGGCAACAACTGAACCTCCTCCTCCCTCCTGTTCAAGTCTACCACCTGCTGCGGTATTTTTGTTTCAGTAACAATGAAGCCTTCATGTTTCAGGCTCATATTTAATGTTTGCTGAACTGGTCCCTTTCGTTTTGGTTAACTCTTAAGGAGCAGAAAAAGAGAGATTTTTTTTTTTTTTTTTTTTTTTTGCCTAACAAACAAACAAACACACCAACGTACTTTCCTGATTGGCCCCCAACAAAGAAATATACGTGAATAAATATACACGAATCATGGGCCTGCTCACCTTCGTACACCACCCCGGAGTCAGCAGATACTCTATTTATATTTCATAAAGTATTATCGGTCACTAAGAGCCTCAGAACATTTGCAATTTCGTGGTTTGCTACAGTAACAGGTGCTGTGGTAAACAGGAATGTAAAGTGTTAGAAAAAAAGGGGGGTTGATCACTTCAGAGACATTAAGCAGCTTTAAACATTGACAGCAGAAAGGGAAAATTTTTAAGCAATTTGGTCGGGTCAGTAAAAAGAAACACAGGTCAGAGGAACAAAATGGTACCCCAAAATTCTGCCCATTGATAAATGGGCATACTGTCTCGTGGTTGGCTGCACAGGCCAAGGCGAAGCAACTGTTGGATGAAAACGAAAATATGCTCTCTTTGTGGCACCCTGACAATACTTCAGCTTGGTGAGCGCTTGAGGCCCCCATTCTCCCCGTGTACGCGGCTGGGGGATACATTAATGAAAACAAAAGGGTCCATTTTCATTGTAACCATGCAGAGGGTTAAGCATCTGACCTTCAAGTATGGTGTGCTTGTGCTTGGTGGAAAGGTTCTTGACAATATCAACAAGAATTACTGCTGTTTGAGAAAGGGGACACAATTAAAAACAATCTCAGATGCTTGTCGTACAGCTGTCCAAGGTTCAGTTCTGCCTGACCTCTAAGGATGCTACGTGTTTAACGGAGACAATTTAAGATATTTTAGTGAGTCCCTTAACCATTCACCATCGCCATCCTTCCACTTGGGAGTACCTAGCCTTAACCACAAAGTGCTTTTCCAGTAACGAGATTTTACGCTGTGGGGTTTACCCTTAAAGCCATTTACCTCCCCAGTCTGTCCTCCACTTGCTATCTGACCCCCCTGAGAAGCAGCCCCAGGCCAGACCTTACAGGGGACTTGGCAGGAGGCCGGAAAGTTTGACCTGACAGAACCCAATTCCTTTAAAATAGTTATTTTCTGTTTTTCTTTTTAAAGCAAAATCTTATCACACTCTACTTTCCAGAAAAGATGTTACTGAAGGCAAGTTTTTCTTCTGTTAAGAGATAATTTATCGGGAAAGAACTTTTCTTTATTTGAACAAAAATATAGTCAGTCAGTCACCTATTTCCCATCTGCAAAAGAGAAAGCACGGAGACATCCCCAACACAGAAATAGGTCAAGGAAAAAACAAACAAACAAACAAAACCCACAAGTATTTCTTCTGAGATAGCAGAGAAGACGGTTTGAAAAGAAACAGAAATTCTGAGGTAAAAGACTAACTCCTTTGTCTCAGCTGAGGAAAACCACCGTCTCCCTGCTGCTTGACCTTTCAGAGTCAGCAAAAGGCTCTGAAACTCTTCCACAAGTAAGAGGGTCCCTGGGAAGTGACCACGAGAAGGTGCTGTCCACCACTGGGGTGGGAAAATGCTGGAAAGCTGAGGGCCTGCCACCTGGGCCTACAACGGCCTTTGAAGACACAAACCATTGCAGCCTGCCCCAGATTTGAGGAGATGAGACTTCCCACATCTTGGGAAGAAAGGAAGCTCTATGGAGGTGAAGCAAAGGCAAGAGACAGGCCAAATCTCATAAAGAGCGGGGCAGGGGAAAGTTCTGTTTGTCAAACACACTTTAATCTCTGAAGTCGCTGGCCTTTGATGTTGCCCCAAACAGAAAACCTGCATGGTGTGCAAGATTTACAGCATTTCTAGTGGGAACAGTTTCATGCTCCAGGGTTTTTCCTTCGGAGATTAAGGTTTATTTTCTCCCTGATGTTCACTGTGTCTGACTGTAAGAGCCTCATCGGAGACAAGGACATTTTCCTGCCCTCTGGGTCATCAAATACACCCAACTTTTATTCATCAAATCAAGTTCGTTTTCTTCAGGGAACAAAGCTGCTGGAGATTTTCCAAACTGTGGGGTAATCACTGTCATTCTGACAAGACAGAAGTGTTTCTTTTGCAAAGAGTCAGCTCCTGAGATCACAAAAAGGGACTTAAAAATGGCTGCACTAATCTCTATATTATAAAAGGCCACACAATTCATTTCTTAAGTTGAAATGAGGAGACGCGAAGTAGATGGGAAAAGAAACAAATCATCACCTCGGTCCGTACATCAAGGCAACCCACCGCAAACCCTAGCTAACTCAATTGTAAGTCGCGTAGAACAGAAGCGGTTTAAAGGGGCCGACGGAGGTACAGTTCACTGGAAGGAGCTCTTAGCATTTCCACTAACTCTTCTTTAAGTTGGATCTTATTCTTCTGACTTCAACGTGAAACCTGATCTGTAAGGATAGAACTTTATAAGGTACTAGGCCAAGAAGCTGGTAGTAAATTTCAACTGGCTCATGCATCATACTTAATTAATTCCTGCTTGACTTACAAAAATGGCAGGGAGGCTCCCAGAATGAACCTCTCCCTGGATGTTGAGATGTCTTCTCGCCATGGCACTGTTGCCAACGTTTGGACCCATGAGCAGGTCATCTCCTGGTTCTCAATACCCCTATCTACCTACACAGGGTTCTACCCTCCACATCCTACGGGTCTAATATAGTCTGTGGGTGATGATTCTTTGGCCATGGCAAGCAGGGATCAGTCACTTTTGCCAAAACAAAAGGCAAAAACACCAAAAGGAATCCCCCACCCACTCCCTTAAACGCAGAGGCTTGACAGAAAAGAAGTATACTCCCACTTGGAGGCATGGAAAACGTAAACAAGTCCCTTGGGTGTCTTATTCATAATGATGCTAATGGAAGACACTCCTCTTCCACTCAAGTATGTCAATGCATCTCTGAAGTCGTAACACAGAAAACCACAGAACACACTGGGGAGGGGAAGAGACTTGTCTAACAGCAGCATGTGATTAGCAGAGGCTAAAGTGTAACCCAGGTAATCCTGGCTTCTGGCCACACAATGCTTCTGGAGATTACTGGTTGAGGTTGCCTTAGGACACACATAACTGTTAGTGAGGTTTTACTCAAAATTGCAACAATCTGATCCTTCTCCTAGTACCCCAGCTACACTCTAATAAGACCCATCCCTTTTCCTCGGCTTTTCCACAACAGACACACACTTGTGCAATAAAGAAGGTATGTCTGTCCCTTTGGGGGTCAGTTTCTTCCATGCAACTTGCAACAAAACGCACCTTGGATTTTAAGAGCACGATCCTGTAGTTCTGGTATTGATTTTTCATTTTGCCCCATAACTACCACCACAACTTTACAAGTGATATACAGCATGAACGGTTTCCCTGGCCTTAGAGACCAAATTAATCACAATAGTCAACAATCTGCTTTTTTTATGCCACAGAGGTCAATGTTCGTTTTCAACATAAATTGTAAAAGCCATGGCCAGCGCCCAGTGCCATTTTGGAGATGCACTGCTAAGTTGCCCCCGACTTGCGATTAAATACAACAATGGTTTGCAAATTAAAATGTTCATGGCTTTAAGTCAGCCCTTATTTAGTCAGCTACTGGGCAACTGCAGGTCTACAGGCTGATTGCCGGAGGGACTCAGAACTCTGACAGCTAACTGCAAGGCCCCATCTGTACATTGCTGTGATCTGATCTGAGAGGAAGTTTCTCAGAGCAGCTCTGTCTTCCAGGGATGCTATAGGTCAAACTGAGGGGCCTAAGAAGAGGCCCCTGTCCTTCTGCCCTTACCGTCCTACCGGCATTTTCCATGCTGAATTCAAAAGTAGGGTCGCTCTTGATCCTAATCATCTCTCCACGGGGTTTGACGCTATGTTTCCTTCAATTCCACCATCTACTCCCGGTTTTCTTTGCACCTCTCTGACTGCCATCTCCGGTTGTTTCACTGGCTCTCCCGTGCTTGTCCTTTATACTAGGTCACCCCACACTCCGCCTGTGACGCTGCTTGAATCTTTCACCTACATTCGCGCTCCCTCATTCCACTTCCTTCCGCTGTGTCTCCATGTAGATGGCTGCCATGCGTCAGGAGCTTTCAAGCGTGGATGAACATATGGGAGAACATCGCCTGGCACATGACAGGCACGCCTACCGAAGACGTGAATCCAACTCCCGAATCTATACTCGGGCCTGACTCGACCACACTTCAGTCCTTCTAAGATTTCCAGATCTTCTTAGATGTTCTACTGGCTCCTCAAACCCAGTATGGCCCTACACGTCCTCCTCTTCTGTTCCTTCGCTCCGTAAATGGCATCCTCAACCATCTAGTAACTAAGAACCGGTATCGTGCAAAATGGCCCGTGACTCCTCCCCATCTTTCATCCCTCACATCTAATTATGAAGTTCTACGTACCTCTCTGAAAACAAAACAAAACCCTGGAATTCATCCCTCTTTTTATCTTCTCTATCACCGCCCTGGTTCAGAACCTCGTTGCTGCTCACCGGAATATCTGCAACAGGTCTTCCGGTCCGCAGCCTCTCCTCTCTACCATCTACCCACTGTGCTGCTGCCAGTTACACTTTTGAAAAATGAATCCTCTTCAAAAATCTTTGAAACCACCCCCCGCCGTGATCTCCAGAATAAAGGCCAGATTTCTAAGCATGCCATTCAAGGCTCTTCATAAGTTGGCCCCATTCTCTCCTTTTCACTTGCTCTCTAGTTCCTAGGTGGCTGCCCCTCTCTCTTCCATTCCACCCCCAATAGGTACACGAAGCACTGGTGACAACGTACTCTGTCATTTCCGCAAGCCCACCCTAGTGTTCTAGAGCTTTAGCCCTTGCCTAAACTGGGGCCCACCCCTCCTCTTCACCTGCAAAAACTCTGCCTATCAAAAGTCAGTTCACTCTTCAAGGTACAGTGAAAAGGAAACCTCCTCTTCCATGAAGCCCACCCCAGCTTTCTCAATCTGACTTATGTTCTCCAGGGCACTCTCTCTCAACATTTTGTTTCCACCTCTCATTTGACATTCCACATCATGCCTTATATATGTGTACATCTATTTCCTTAACATGCATGTAAGCTCCACAGGTGTAGCAACTCTTGATTTTCTCCATTGCTTGCTACGTTAAATCTTAAAAAACAAACAAAAAAAATCAGTATCTGTTTGCTGGATTCGGCTGAAGCCAGACCTGGACTTTGCACCCCTCTAGTACATGCCAACTGACTACAAAAAGTACTTTGTCAGGCTTCCCTGGTGGCGCAGTGGTTGCGAGTCCGCCTGCCGATGCAGGGGACGTGGGTTCGTGCCCCGGTCTGGGAAGATCCCACATGCCGCGGAGCGGCTGGGCCCGTGAGCCATGGCCGCTGAGCCTGCGCATCCGGAGCCTGTGCTCCGCAGTGGGAGAGGCCACAACAGTGAGAGGCCCGCGTACCGCAAAAAAAAAAAAAAAAAAGTACTTTGTCAAAAAACTTTACAGACCCTACTAGAAGAAGATGGAACACTTAGGAAATGGCAATCTGGGCACCATCCCAGGCCAGCCGGTCAAGGCAAGAGGGATACGGGACTCTCAGAGAAGGATGCTAAGTTATCTTAATTTCAGGCCATAGAGAAAACAAATGGATACCCTCTTGGGGGCTTGAAAGTTATCACATTTCTCCCTCATGCTCGAGACATGTTTATAAATACAGAAGGCCATGATAAAACTCACATGAGAGACAAAACTCAACTGCAACAAGTGTTTACATTCTAATCAGGACAACAAATCACTTCTCACCAGGAGAGTCCAACTCAGTCAGCATGAGGATTCTTGTATCTGTCCCAAGGATACCCTGGACCAGAGACCCTCCTGGTCCCTTCAGGCTGGATGGTGACTCTGGGCATCAACAGAGGAATAACAAGAAAGAATGGCATCTAAATGACACTGCTGAAACCACTGTCGAGATTCTGCGTGGCTCCTGGTGCCAAAATACATGGGCCCTTGATAGTTCCTGATTTGTCACATGACTCTCAACCTAGACAAGCATAGGGCAGTACCAAGGACAAAGGCTCCTGACCTTTCTGACAGGAAGAGGTTGGTGGCCAATTTTCCCAGATTGCTTATGTCTAGCAAGGGAGAGAAAAATGTGACCATCCCTAGAAACCCTGGCCTTTCGTAAAGTCTAAGGTGAATGATGTTTGGAAGATACTAAAATTAGGAAAGGAATAGTTACAGAAGGCATAATTGAGGTTCACCCAGAGGCAGCTTATCCTCCCCTCATCAATTCACTCATCTGTTCATAACTGTTAAGAATTGGACAACGGCTTCACCAGGAGGCTTACCCGGAATGGTTGTACATTTTCGACTTGCCTCTTACAAAGAAAATTTGGCAAGGGCTGTCTTATTGCAGAGAACAGTACCCAAATTAATACTATAGAACTGGCTTGTATCCCAATAATTGGGAGGAATCTGTACAAAGAAACCACAAGGCTATTCACATTTTATTTTACAATATGATCAACGATTCCCTGTTCTTTGTCAAGGGATGATGGTTAATGAGATTCACAAATTAACCACCCAAAATCACTTCATCTATTTTAATGTCTCTAGCAGCACTGGATCTTCATGAAACTGATAAGTGCTCCTAAGCTCTATCTGCCATAAATGCTCAATGCCTCCAGAATAAAGCTTGAGCTTCTGGGCATGGCTTTCATGGAGGTAATAGGAAAGGACAACACAGGGACCAGACTAGTTGGACAGGTCAAGGGAGTCCTTCCTAAGGAAGTGGCAAACTGAGCTGAGATCTGAAAAAAAGAGTAGAAGTAATCTATACCTATGTTTTGGTGAAAGAAGACATTCCAGGAAGAGGAAACATGTGCAAAGGCCTTGAAGAAGAAGGAAGCACAATGCATTGGCTTTGTTGAGAAAATGCCAGGGTGGTGAGAAATACGGAGAGTGAAGTGGCTGGAGGGAAGGGAAGCCAGAAGAGGTGGGCTGAGGATAAAATATTTTAATCTTTACCCTGAGAGCAACTCGAACCCATGGAGGAGTTTACACAGGAAGGGGCATGGTTAGATTTGCATTTGAAAACACTGCCCTTGGTTGCTGTGTGAAGAACACAGGAAACCAGACAGCAGCTACTGCAACAGCCCAGGGGAGTGGTGATAGTGTCTTGGACCAGACTGGTAGCACCATAGATGTAAAGAAGTGGATATTTCAGGAATAAAAGTTCTCAGAGAGGATATGTGGGGTGGGAAGGGGGAAGGAAGTCTCAGGGATGACTCCCTGCTTCTCTCATGAAGAGCAAGGTGGGTAGTGGTACCACTTCCTGAGTTAGAGAACTCTAGAAGGAGACTAGCTTTGGGGCACTGCCAGCCCCACTTTAGGAGGCTTGACTATAACCTGCATTTCCCATCCTCAACCATTACACATGCTATTCCCTCCATGGGAGATGTCTACTCTCTTCCCATCCCCATCACCACCTGCCAAAATTCTCCCCATTCTATAAGATTTAATTCAGAAGTCCCTGCTGATCAAGAAGACTTCCGAAATCCTACCCATCCACGTGTATCCCACCATCTTGCAAGCTTTCACATCTCTGTTTGAACCTTTGACCGACATCCTCCTCCTTCCACCTTGTATGTCAATTATAAAGATGGCTGTTTCCCTTCTGAGTCCTCCACAGAATTCAGGAAATGCAGCAGGCACTCAATACATTTGTTTTGGTTTAAAGTGAGACATCTTTCCTGTTAATTGGCTCATACGTACATGTATTTGTCCATTCAATCAAATCAAATTTGGTGAGAGGTCAGATACTTACCTGCTGAACAGTAGTTCTCAGCCCCTAACCCACGTCAGAATCACCTGTGAGGCTTTTTAAACCTACTGCAACTTGGCAATACTGTACACTGGAATCTACTGGGCCCACAGATTAGACCAATTAAATCAGTATCACTGGAGGTGGAACCCACGTGATGTTTTTAAAAAGTTAATCCTGAATGATTCAAACATGGAGCCAAGATTGAAAGCTATAGCTGTTGAACCCAAGTCACTGGAGATGGTGCTCACGTCCTTGAAAAGCTGCATAGGTGTCTCTCATGTACAACCTAATGCTGAATGCCTCGAATGCAGAGAAATCACATTCCATACAAGACTGAAAAGATAAGGTTTCTGCAGTTGGTAATGGATAATTCTCGAATGTTTTTAAACAAGGGAGTTTGTAAAACGGACTGAGCCCAGAAGAAGGGACAGCACGCCATTCAACAAATACCACGTACGAAGCACTAAAGACATAAAAAGAGGTGACTAAGAGAGACCCTGCACCCACAAAGCATGTGTGTCTTCACTTTCCCAACAAATAGGTGTTGTGTTCTGACACGTGGGCACTGAGAACGTGGCAGAGACAAAACAGAGTCCCTGCCCTCAAGATGCTTATATTCTAGCATAGGAAACAGATCAATGTATAAGACGTCCATTCAGATAGGGATAAACGCTCTGAGGAAAAATAAAGCAGAGTAAAAAGGGAAAGAAAAGGGCCACTCTGAGTTGTCTTTTGAACAGAGACTTGAATGGAAAGCATCGATTCTAGGGCATGTGTAACCATAAGATGAGTTGAGAGTTTGCGAGAGCTGGAGGGGTGACTCAGGTGAGAGGTGAGGGGGCAGTGAATTAGCAGATGGCAGGAGGAATGAAAGAAGAGGACAGATTCAAAACAATAATGCTAAAAGTATGCCAGGCAACGTGTGAAACACTACACCTATTACCTCAGACAACAATCCCGATAGGGCAGTACTTTCGTCATGCCCATTTTACAGATGAGGAAACTCGAGCCTCCCCATGTGACTGCCCAATATCATACACTCCTAAATGATGGAGCCAGGGCTCACACTCGACTAACTTGAGAGCTGAAGCACTTAACCCGAAAGTATCTAAGCTTGACTAATTCAAAGGGGAAGGGGCTCAAATTGACATGACTTGGTGACTGATACCATGGGCCATGCTATCAGCAGTAGAACCTGACTTTACAACACAGCAAGAGATGTGACCCAGCAGGGCCCAGAGTGGTAGAGGGGACCCCACCCAACTCTTGAGAATTAGAGTCTACTGACACAGTTTATGAAAGGGTCAAAGGAGAGCTCTCTAGCCCTCCTGAGACCCCTTTTCACCCTTGCCTTTACCTGGAAATGTAATTCTAACCATTCCCCAATCATCTCAATCCTCCCCAAAGTCTTCTAGCAATAAACTCTTACCTAGAAACTGTGTGTGCAGGGTGAAGACTTTAACTCACAGTTCCATGGCCAAGCAGAGAAGGGCCCAGAACAGGAAGTGAGACATCGTTTACATGACCTAATGAAGCCTGACAGGTGGAGGAAGAATGAAGGTGAGCAGGAGAGGCCAAGGAGGCTCATCACAGCAGAACATAACCACCGAAACTCAGATCTGAATAGAATCCAACAGGAACGTAACTCTGAACAGAAAATCAGGTAACGTACCATGTCTCCAGGGGCAAGGAGACCCCACCGCCCTTTCCCTTCCATTGATGAACACAGCTATGGCATTGGACCCTAAGACTCAGTAGGGTAAAGGGCCACCTACTTCCCATATAAAACTGAATTCCACTGCATAATGATATCACCGGATGTCAGAGTAACTGCTCTGATCACCTGGACTGATTCAGCTGATTTGGCAGACAACTCCAGGGTGAAAGAGCAACGTCCCACATTTACCAGCCGAGGAAATATGAGTGTTCCTTGCTGGAACCTCAAAATCTGTCAGGATTCTTCGGTTGTAAGTAACAGAATGGAGCTTTAGCTAAGATTATTATAGTGATTCAGAGAGCAGACTCTGGAACCAGACTGCCTCGGCTAACTGCAAACCCCAGTTCTGTCGTTCACTACTTCTGTCACTTAACCTCTCTGAGCCTCAGTTTCTTCATAAACAGAACAGGAACCATTCTTCATCAATCATAGCTGAAAAAAGTGTCATCATACTGCCACTGGTAAGGATGTAGCGAAAATAGGCACTGCATCACATAAACTCTACATATGAATACACAGGCATAAACACACACACACACACACACACACACACACACACACACACACTCTCTCTCTCTCTCTGCTCTACACTCTACCTATGTAAGGCAATTTGACCATCTCTCTTAAAATTGAAAATACACATATTCTTTGATCCAACAATTTTACTCCTAGGTATTATCATAGATGTTATATGTGGAAAGCTTATGTACAGGGAAACCTCATTCTACTGCACTTTGCTTTATTGCACTTTGCAGATATTATTGGTTTTTACAAATTGAAGGTTGTGGCAATTCTGCATCAAGCAAGCCATTTTTCCAAAAGCATTTGTTCACTTGGTGTCTCTGAATCACATTTCAGTGATTCTTACAATATTTCACACTTTTTCATTACTATTATATTTGTTATGGTGACCTGTGATCAGCGATCTTTGATGTTACTAATGCAAAAAGCTCAGACGATAGTCAGCAGTTTTTAGCTTTAAAGTATTTTTAAATTAAGGTATGTACATTTTTTAGACATGATTCTAAAAACATTCACGTAATAGACTACAGTAAGCATAACTTTTATACGCACTGGGAAACCAAAAAACCTGAGTGATTAACTTTCCTGCAAATTCACTTTATTGCAGCGGTCTAGAACTGAACCCACGATACCTCCAAGGTATGCCTATATTAGGATATTCACTAAAACATTATTTACAGAAGCAGAAGACTGAATACAGTAGGAGACTGGTTAAATAAATTATGACACCATACAATGAAAAGCTACGCAGTTATAAATGAATGTACAAATATGAAAAGGTCTCTAAGATACAGTGTTTATTCATTTGAAAAAAAAAGCACATAAATATTTGTAAGTATATAGAATATCTCTGGAAAGGTACAAAAAAATGTTTGTGAATAGCGCTAGCCTCTGAGGAAAAAGAAATGGGTGTCTGGGAGAGCGAGTGGTGGGAAAGGCTTACTTTGCACTGCATATGCTTTGATACTTTTTGAATTCTGCACCATGTGCATGTGTCAGCAAATAGTCCTGGGAGAGCTGATCTGAAAGACCTAGCTCAGGTCACATGCTTGTGGAGTAGCCAGACGAAGGCAATGCAACTCCACCTGCATCCACTGAAAGAAACTGGTCCCCAAAAGAACATACAGAGGCTGTTAGAGGAGGAACGGACACTGGATGAACAGAAACAATTGTTTACCTCAACACGAAAGAGCCTAATTTTGATATGCCAGGCCCAAACACAGGCAGAGAAAAGACTCCAGAGAAACATTCCTTTTATCATATTTTGTTACTAGCAGCCAGCCGAAAGCTGGTGAATGCATCAGAGAAGGCATAGACGCTGGGAGACTTAGCGCATGGCGGAAAATGCTGAACCGGGAATTGGGGAATCTGGGTTCTAGGTCCACCAGTACCTGGCTCTGTTGCCCCCAGACAAGCCTCTGTACCTCCTGAGCCCTTCCTTTGCCAAAAAGAAGAGAATGTGGTGACCATCTCTTGGGTCCCTTCCAACTCTGATGCTCCAGGATTCCACGGCAGTTGACCTCAGCTTGTCAGAGCCTAGCAGTGTGGGTACCACGGTACAGTCAAAAACTAAAGGGCACAGGATTAATGTTCCAGCCCGGAAAGACAATGACAAATCTGCCTACATCTCTGCTACCAGTTTCTCTGGCACTGTGAGGAAAAAAAGAGATATCAAAGGAGAAGGCATTCTGAAAAGTACAAAGTCTGAAAAGTACAAAGTCCACTGTGTTCTCTAGGAAAGAGTGACTCTCTCATAAGGTTCTCTGGTACATAAACAGTAGCCCTATAATGTCATTTCTCCATCTCGCTGATAAATAAGGTGGCCTCTACATTATCTCAAGACCTTAGATTCCCAAACAGAATCAAAGTAAAGGCAATCTTGCAGAAGCTCGTATCTGAAGAACAAACTCACAGAGTTATTAATCACTCAAGAATTAACACCTCGTGCCTTGGAAGTAATCAAAGTAGTCACTAGAAAATAAAAACATCACAGAGAGGGAAAAAGTGAAAGTCTAGCAGAGATCTATATATAAAGGTGGGAGACACCAGAATGCACAGCCACTATTTACATTCCGAACACTGACTCCGTCTTTCAAGTGGTGTGACTGACATGCCAAAGTGCAATGGCAAATGTAGGACAGCGTGGAGTGCACAATCACTAACTTGGAGCTATTAGCCAAAGAATGGGGAGATACGCGTGGGGAAGAAAACGCTCTTTTTCAGCGGTGGAAATGACAGATGACCACACCCGCTATCCTGGTCCAAATCAAGTAACTCATGAATGACACTTTGACTGTATTTCAAAATACTTCTATGCAAGTTCTTACGTCTTCAAGACTGCTGCCTCTAGAAAAGGCAGTGGAGATGTCATTTCCTCCAAACCACAATTCCAATATCCAAAAAAAAAAAAAAAAGAAGGAAATAGACCTAAGGTTCCTAAACACGGAAGAGAATCACAGGTGGTTCCCACAAGGGAAGACCTGCCTCTGACCAAAGTCCAAAATTATTAGGCTGGTATTCAATTTTTTTTTTAATTGAAGTATAGTTAATTCACAATGTTGTGTTAGTTTCAAGTATATAGCAAAGTGGTTCAGATATATACATACTTATTTTTATATATATATATATATATGTATATACTTACATTCTTTTTCAGATTCTTTTCCATTAGAGGTTATTACAAGATATTGAGTATAGGTCCCTGTGCTATACAGTAGGTCTGGTATTCAATTTTTGAGGGAAAAAAAAGAAGACCTTGGTTGGAAAAAGCCTCAACTCATTTGTAATTCTCCTTCTGAAAATGTAGTGTTGCTTGTTCGCTGTATTCAGGATGCAAATAGGTCTTGGAGTCAGTGCAAATAATACAATCTTGACTTGTTTCCCAAGTAAAATCTTTGCAGATGCAAGATAATAAAATAGTTTCATTTTATTCTTAGCTGTGCATGTTTAGCACTTTGCTTCCCATGACTTTGATAGGAAGCCAGTTATTAAGGGGTGAGAGCGCCTTACCTTACAGAGAAATGCATTAGAAAAAGAAGGTCCTTGTTCATCTTCCTAATCTCTCTCACTGCTGGACTCACCCAAAGCACACTCCATCCAGTCTAATCAAATTTGTGAGCAGAGCTTGTGTTTTCCCACTACAGTGTCTCTGCTTCGGCCATCTTTGCAGACTCCACCTGGCTCTAGCTATCAAAATTCTCTGTATTCCCAAAGGCCTCTGTCAGAATTCACTTTTCTCCTTTGTTTTTCCTCCCTTTGAATTACTTACTGCCTTGTGCCTTATCAACCTGGGAGACACAAGTCCTCACTTTTTGTATAACTTCACACTATCTATGCAAAGTGGAGCAGATGAATGATTAAATGACTAGGGTGAAGAAAAACATTTCTTTTTCACTCTTTTAAGAGTTTTCAAATATATCATTATTGTCCAATTTTCTAAGGTATCTTTCATAAAAATATCTCAGCATGGAATAATAGAAACTAAAATGCAAAAGGGGGAAGATTCTGAATTTTCAGATTTTAAAGACAGAAACTAAGTGTCTTCACATATTGCTGCTTTTATGAGAATATTCTATTCAATTGCCAGGTTTTTCAGACAGCTCCATAAAAAGGTCAGCTTCTTTCAGGGCTCTTACTTGTCTTCAAAAATATAACCAAGGCTATTCCAATCAAGACAGAAAACAACACTGCTTCATTAACTAAACTAATAAGCCAGATTCTTTCTCCCATTAAAGAAAACAAAGAAAAAATTAAAAGACAGATCTTGACCTAGAGATTATCATACTAAGTGAAGTAAGTCAGACAGAGAAAGACAAATATCATATATTGCTTATATGTGGAATCTAAAAAAAAAAAAAAAGATACAAATGAACTGACATGCAAAACAGAAATAGACTCACATACACCTGAAACTATCACAACATTGCTAATCAACTATACTCCAATAAAAATTAAAAGGTAAAAAAAAAAAAAGCAATAGACCCACAGACATAGAAAACAAATATGGTTACCAAAGGGGAAGGCGGGGAGGGATAAACTAGGAATTTGGGAGCAACAGATACAAACTACTATATATAAAACAGGTAACCAACAAGGACCTACTGTATAGCACAGGGAACTCTACTCGATATTTTGTAATAACCTATAAGGGAAAAGAATCTAAAAAAGAAAAAATATATATATATACACACATGTGTATATATATGTATGTGTGTGTACATATATATATATATAAAAGTGAATCACCTGAAACTAACACAACATTGTAAATCAACTATACTTCAATTAAAAACAAATTTTTTTAAAAAAGACAGGTCGGGCTTCCCTGGTGGCGCAGTGGTTGAGAGTCCGCCTGCCGATGCAGGGAACACGGGTTTGTGCCCCGGTCTGGGAAGATCCCACATGCCGCGGAGCGGCTGGGCCCGTGAGCCATGGCCACTGAGCCTGCACGTCTGGAGCCTGTGCTTTGCAACCGGAGAGGCCACAACAGTGAGAGGCCCGCGTACCGCAAAAAAAAAAAAAAAAGACAGGTCTTGAGAACCGCAGCAGGCCACCTTATGCTGTTCATACCTGCCTAACTGGACACCATCTATACTTATTCCGTCTCAAGATGAGAACAAGATGGAGCACTCCAGAGGAACCAGTCAGAAGACCTGGGCATCAGCAGCAAACAACTTCCTCAGTAAAGACGGGGAGAAGGGGGAAGGAGAGGGGAATCTTCAGCCCACACTGGCATTTACCCCCAAATCCTCTGTAAGGCTTAGATCCCCCCAAGGAGCCAAGTCAGCCTCATGGACTTGGCCTCGGCAGTTCTGCCACTTATAAAATGACCAAACTTCTCCCTTTGTTCTGGTAAAAGACTTCCTGTGAGAAAGCAGTAATCCTTTAAAGCTTTCCAGTCCAAAGGTCTCTCCTGGTTTGTATTCCTCCCATCCCCACCCCCCAGAGGAAAAGCTCCGTCACATCACAAGGCATTTCTTGGTTCCAAGCTGTACTGGGTCTCAAGGACTCCTGGTGAGGAGAGAAAACTGGTCATCTGAACATTCTTTCCTGGGATCTGTCTGGAGTGTAGACAAGCAGCAAAGATGAATATTAACATGCCTTCCATCATCAAAAGCTATTGCATACCCAAAGGATGATAAATATTTTAATCAGTTTTCAGCTTGTCTAGCAGAAGTCAGTTTGCTCCTCAGAGATTTCCCTAGTTCTGTACCCCACACCTGTCCAGTTCACGCCACTTTCCCTATCTAACTTGGGAAATTAGTCATGAAAAGTCCAAGCTCTGTTGGGGAACTCATTTAATTTTATGACAACTGTACTCTATTTTTTCAAGAATAGGGAAATCTAAAATACGAAGAATGCCAACAAATGAGGCAAAAACACCATGATTCTTAAGTTTTCACAGCACTATTACTCGGGGAAACTTAATAACCTACCTACATCTCTCATTTTTTAAAAAAAGAGTTTTCATATTCGCATAAGTTGTTCGCCAGTGATTGCTCCATCTTCACAGTGTAAATGCCAAAGGCATAAAACAGAACATTCTGGTACATCCTCTGTGCTCTTGATATTATTATTACTTTTTAATGTTCAAGATGTTTTGGGGGTACTGCTACGAGGGTTACGTTGGTTTAAAAATAAAACTAACCCCAAAATATTCCTGTGAAGCAGGACCTAACATTTGAGGAAAATGTACAGAGTTAAAAAGAATGTACTGAAGGCTATGCTATTGAGCCTGGAAGTGAGGAAATGGCAAGGCTGGAATGCTGACCCAACATGAATTCATTTTTTTGTTTTGTTTTGTTTTGTTTTGGCTGAACCCAGGTCCCCTGCAGTGGAAGCATGGAGTACTAACCACTGGACTGCCAGGAAACTCCCCATTTCTTTTTTTTTTAATTGAAGTATAGTTAATTTACAATGTTGTGTCAGTTTCTGGTATACAGCAAAGGGATCAGTTATACATATATATATATATATTTTGTTATTCAGAGTCTTTTCCATTATAGGTTATTTATAAGATATTGAATATAGTTCCCTGTGCTATACAGCAGGTCCATCCTTGTTGTTTATCTATTTTATATATAGTGGTGTGTATTTGTTTATCCCAAACTCCTCATTTTCTTTAACAAGTTAGGGGTCGATTACCTACTAAATATCAGGCACTGTCCTAAGAGCTGGGGAAACAATAGTGAATAAAACTAAGTCCCTGCCCTCGTGAGGATTCTATAAGTAGAGGCAGACTGTAAACACATACGTGGTATCACGCCAGGCAGGGGAGAGCAGTAGGAGGGAAAGCAGAACAGAGACACTCTTGCTCTGCAACCAGAGAGGGCTTGGTCAGAGAAAACCCTCTCCAAGGAGGGACTGCAGCAGAGAGTTGGGAAGGAAGTGACAGAGTGAGTCAGGAGAGGGAAGAATGTGCCAGACGGAGGCAACAGCAAATGCAAAGGCCCTGAGGCAGGAGGAAACCGGGCATGTTCTAAAGACAGTAGAGAAGGCTAGAAGGAGGAGGGGGAGGGGGGAAAAGACTTAGGTGGGGAGAGGAGGGAGTGGGTGGACAGATCCTAGAGGGCACTAGGCCCCTCACAAGGAAGTTGGATTTCTGAACGGGATGGTGAGTTTGGGCCAGGGCAGTGAAATAACCTGACATACTTGAAAGGAACGCTCTTAACAGGGGTGAACATATAAGTGGTAGAAATAGGGAGGTTATTTACACCAAGGTAGTAGCAGAGAGGGTGGTAAGGAGTAATTAGATCATGAATCTATTTTGAAAATAGAGCTAACTGGATTCACTGATAAATCAAGACAACTCCAAGGTTTCTGGCTGTGCAATACTGGAAGGAAGGCCAGGGGGAGTTATGGGAATCAAGAGTTTGGTTTTGGATTTGTTACATTTGAGACACTTATTACTAGATGGCTGAAGAGGGCACACCTTTCCCAACTACGGTTCAGGTGGCCCAAGATATGAGACCCCAGTACCAAGAAAATACTAATTTATTACAAGGACTGGCATATCCCACTACTTTCGTCCATTAAAAAATTCACTGGTAACTGCAAGAAAAGTTTATGACGTTAAATAAAATACAAGCCTTCTTAATCCCTCAACATCTGTTAAAGAAGATCTGATGCATAGTTCCGGGCAATTTCATAAGTGCTCATTTAAATTAATAACATTTAAGTTAGTGGGATATATATTATCAAGCTACCACCTGTTCCAGGTCTTTATAACCAGAGCAGATTTGTCTTAAACACTGAAAATTAATTTTGAATATGGCCATAAGACTCCAGATTTTTATGTGAAGGCTAATTTTGTCAATCAATCAAAACCAAGTTGGAGATTATCTGAGATTTTTATACACATCAAGGAAAAATTTACAAATGAGATTGTCACAGATGGTTCCAGATGGGCTGAGACTGTGTAAGGAAATACCAAAAAGTTGATCATAATTTACATGTTAGGGAAAAGACGGTGTTAAGAATATCATCTACAAATGATCACAGAGATTCTTTCAGGAAGACCGAAAAGGCAACATATCAGTTTCCTTTGGTTTAAAAAAAAGGTCATTTTTTGCAGATGTCAACAAGAAGAGAGCAGGACGATGGTTATGTTACCCTTAATGCACAAAAGAGTCGACTTAATGTGTTCCCAGAGCTCTCTGGGATTTCGGCACTTGGAGCACATTTGTCCCTAGAGACATTTTTGCAAAATATGGAAAGATTCCCAGCCCTGCCTCCCAAAGTATTTAGCCCCCCGTAAAGGAGAAACATTACCAGAGTAGCCCTGAGCTCCAGACACTGTGAGTCCCTTTAGCTCCAGGACTGACCCTAGTTCTAGAGGAAGGGAAATGGGAAACAGGGAGGGATGCTGGCACTAAGGAGACTCAAATAACCTCTAAGTAAGGGGTCCAAAATTGACACCTGTTTACACTTCCTTCTAAAATCACTCCTGGTGATGACTTGCACGTGTATAGTATTTTTATATTTTACGAACTCTCTCATTTGATCATCAAAACACTTTTCTTCAGAAGGGAATAGTTTTAGGGACCATTCAATAACCATCTTGGGAAATAAGATCCTAAGACCTTGATTAATATTCCCAACAGTTGGTACATAGCCTTTGGAAATCCTGCTTCCCTTGCAAAACCGTAGGCCTGTCGGGTTTTTTTTGTTTGTTTGTTTGTTTTTTTAAATCATTTCATTCCTTTAGACTGACCTTCTTCTAGAATATGTCAAAGATATTTATAAAAAGATAAATGACAGACTAGAGCTGAATTTACTGTCCCACTCCCTGCCCCCCAAAAAACCAGAGGAAATATAGTATACATTTGTTTTATGCTCTATCTTTTCTAGGAAAAATGGAAATTCCTACCACCCCAATCTGGTCTGAAGGTTTCTGAATTCACATCTGAAATGCCACGATGGTCTGCTAGTCAAAGCAATCCAAGATAAATTCCAGCAGCCAAGGCTCCAATAGCTCCCCAGGGAAAACGAGTGGGCTCTTCACACCTTTACATCAACCTGAATTCCAGTGTGGTTAAAATGATATATAACAAGAGAATTCGTCTACTTAAAAAATATATCGAACATATGTGAAATGTGTGTGTGTGTGTGTGTGTGTGTGTGTGTCTGTGTGTTTATTAACAAATGCTAACAAAATTTAGCTAAAGCCTATGAAACCAGGCTCAAATAGAAACCTTAGCTGTTTATTCCATTTTTCTCTCCACAAACTAATAAGAGTTAAGAGAGATGGCAAGGCTTTCACTTGGAATCTCCCGGCTCCTGTTGCTTTGTCTCATCATCTTCAGCATTTTTAGCCTTGTTCTCATTGTGAGCAGAGCAGAGGCACTGGAACAATCCTCTTAACATTCCTGGAATGTAACAGGCACATCCTAGTACTTGGTACCAATAAAGCTCAGCTCTCACACAGCTCATGGAAGGGTTAAAAACAGAAAGTCCTACCCACTGGTTTGCTCTGATGTTCCTGGGGATATTGTCACTGGATGTATCCTCAGTAGAATTCTATTCAACACCTCTGTCTTTAAGTACAAAGCTGTAGGCTGTAGTAGCTTTAAGAAACATAAGTATCCCTTTTTTCTGCTGCACAGTATCTGTGTGTGAAATTCTCTAAAGGGGTTTAAGTATTTACCCTGAACACTATCAGACGGTTTCTGAAATTTTCCTTATCCAGTTGCAAAAACACTTCAAAGGGAATCATAAACACAGTCCTTTGTGCTTTCCATGCACATTTTGTTTCTGAGGCTTAAGCCTGAATTCTCTTGGAATTGTAAATTTCTTCCCAAAAAGACAGGATTCACAACACTTTTTTTTTTTTCTTAATTCATTATTAAGTCTGCAGCAACAAAGGAAAAATCTGAGAGAAATCCGGATGGGCAATCAAAGGCATCAAAACCTGTTCGAAATGCATTGCTAAGTTATACGTACAATTTCCCCCCAGATATTTTACTCTTAATAGAATAATGCAGAGGTGTGGAATTGGAGTAGGGGTGGAGAGGGAGGCATATGGAAAGAACCAACCTTCAGTGAACACGTTTAAGGTAAGAAAAAATGTGAGCCAAGGGTTTTAAGCCACTATAGCTGAAAAGTGACTTTTTTCTTTTCTCCAAATTTCCAAAGCTAAACAGACATGGAAGGTCCCAGAGCTCAGAGTCTGCATACATAATTTGAATTGTTGGGTGCTTGTGACTGTTTACCTGCCTCCAATCCGTGCTTCTCCTGAGCCACTCAGCACTGTACCAGTCAAAAAAGGGAAAAGGGAGTTTACATTTTCATTTAAAACCACTTGACATTTCACACCAGATCCTAAATTACTATAATATACTTTGCTCCTATATCAGAAATGCTAACTCTGAAAAATGGAAGACAGGATTAATATTAGCAAATATAATTTAGTATATACATTAACATTAAAGGGGAGAGATATATAAATATAATATATATATACACATACACACACACATATATATATATAAGTTGATGACTCCACCATTAATATGGACAAAAAATTAACATTTCTATTTACATCACTTTCTTCCTCACACCCCCACAAATCTTTAATCTTGGAAGAAAGTTTAAAATGAACTTAGCTAACTGAACTATAATAAGGTGGCAAAAAACAGTATACCTCGCGTACATTTCAGTATGTGAAAAAGCAGCCTTATTCCTTTATTCAGTTACAAAGAATTTAATCTAAAGCACTGTGATGATAGCTTCATTAATCTCTCCAAAAACAAACAAACTGCTCTTTGGCTCAATCATTCCCCACCTTAGTGTAACCTATACTAAGAAGGGCTCAGCCAGACAGCAACGGACAGGCTCCACGGCCTGAGCTTTCCCAGATGATTTACACAGGCCAGAATGACAAGCTGAAAGGCATGACTCATCTTGAAATTAAACGATTACAACTAACTCCTAAAGGACAACTTTCACATTCTTAAGTATCTTTCTCTCTTAAAACTTTAACAACAAGAAACTGAACAGTATTAAATAAAACACCTACTCATTTTCCACATCTCTCTGCTCTCCCGTGCCAAATTTTAACATAAATGGGTAGAATTAAATGTAGCCGATAGCTTACCTAACATAATTATATGTTGGGTTTTACACTGTTTCAAAACGGATACATTAAAATAATCCAGTCTTGGCTCTGACCCACTAAAGTCAATAAAGGTTATTAAGGCCAACTGCCATGTAAATGCACTGCTATCCCAGCACGAGGACCTGTCAAGGCAGGAAATGCAATTCAAAACATTCAAAACGATCAGGATCTACCCTTGTCTTCTAGAAAAAAAAAAAGCAATGAAAAAAGAAGGAGGAAATTTCTCTCCAGTCCAAAAATCATCCGTACTTCTGAAAATGTTTACTCTGGAAAGTATTCTAGAATATTCTATAGAATTATACCAAATTGACCTTTTTATTTAAGGTCAAAAGGAAATGAATAAATGTCATCAATTTAGAGGACATCACACCTAGCATTCTTTTCTGTATCACTGTGAATTCAATAGTGTTAAAACATTTTTATAGGTAAAATAAATGTCAGTTTTGCAAAGTGCGATACCAGACCCTAAGAGACAAATGGCCTATCCGTTGAATCTCTGGCTACAGCAAGACTTCCTCACCTCACAGGAGAGTTCGGCTTTTCATATTTTTTTACCCAGAAAGCAAAGCCTGTACAGTTTCCTTTCAAATGGTAACACTCTCTTATCCTGAACAGTCTCCCCATAATATGCTAATCTTGGATGTGGGGTGGTGGGCTGGTTTTAAAAAAGAATAAAATA
Source organism: Aethalodelphis obliquidens (assembly GCF_003676395.1). Lineage (NCBI taxonomy): Eukaryota > Metazoa > Chordata > Mammalia > Artiodactyla > Delphinidae > Aethalodelphis > Aethalodelphis obliquidens. The sequence goes on along the minus strand of NW_020838019.1, from coordinate 6,988,675 downwards.
CAAATATTTGAATAGTGTTAGTGTCATAACACCTTCCTGAAGAGCAAAATGAGAGGAAAGACTAGGCTAACTTCCTAGGTTGTAAGAAAGGGTTCTGGGGGGCTTCCCTGGTGGCGCAGTGGTTAAGACTCCGCCTGCCAGTGCAGGGGACACGGGTTCGAGCCCTGGTCCGGGAAGATCCCACATGCCACGGAGCAGCTAAGCCTGTGCGCCACAACTATTGAGCCTGTGCTCTAGAGTCCGCAAGCCACAACTACTGAAGCCCGTGCGCCACAACTACTGAAGCCTGCGCACCTACAGCCCGTGCTCCGCAACAAGAGAAGCCACCGCAATGAGAAGCCCTCACACCACAATGAAGAGTGGCCCCAGCTCACCGCAACCAGAGAAAGCCTGTGTGCAGCAACGAAGACCCAACGCAGCCAAAAATGGATAAATAAATAAATAAATTTAAAAAAAAAAGAAAAAGAAAAAAGAAAGGGTTCTGGTGCTCTGGGCTTAATGGCTCAAAACTTCATGAGGTAATATTCAGGGAAAATGTGATATTTTATCAGAATGTCATTCAAATATAAGGTTTAACATTTACATCACAAGAGCATGCCCAGAGTAAAACTATCCTCAGGGAGGGAAACGGCAAGAATAAACAGTGTGATAAAAAAACGTTGCTTTCTGGAACAGGGGATTGGCAGTGGAGGCTAGGGGAGTTTTAGAGACAGCTGATTAAACTTTTTAAAATATGTGACTGGTTATGACATGTGAAGCAATTACCATTAATGGAAGAAATGTGATTTCAAAGCTCATTTTCCGTTCTTCTTTTATATCCTACCTGAGACTACCCCTTTCCAACCACAAAGGAAAAAATTGAACACAAAGACAGAGAGGAATTACAACACAAGTCTCTTCCCTGGTATGAGGGCTGTCAAAGGTTGCTTTAATCACAAGCAAAAGGTGAAAAGTAATGTACATATTGCCCGAGGTTTTTTGTTTTATTTTCTCGCCAAAGGAGATCAATGCTATGTTGCAGAACAGACAAAATACATTAATTAGAGAAATCTTTCCACAACACACATGTGATTTTTACAATTCAAAACAGCATAACGATAAAGAAGAATCATTTGTCTAAAAGGATCATCATTTTGAGCCGTATATTCCCTGCAAGCAAAGTGAGTACATTCAGAAAGGCCGTTTGGCTTAGTCTAATTCTATAGAATCCAAATGTGCACCAAACACTGCACTTTTTATGTTAAATTGCTGTTGAATTTGTTAACCCACAACTGATTTCCTGTGTTATGGAATCTTGGAGATTACAGCTAACTTGAAGCAACAGGGATAATTCTGGACAGTTAATGGTGCATTTGTCTGCATTTTCCTGAAAGGCTTAGCATCTGGGGGCGTCAAACTGGTAGCTCAACATTGCCCCCTACTGCTCACAACTGAAAAAATATGAGGTGGGCTGGTACAAAGTAGGAATTTAACCAGCCAGTGCCAATTCCACCCAGAACACACAAATACCAGATGGCACTGCACTAACAGCCACAGAAGCGTAGACCTGCCCAATGATTATGCTCTTCTGTCTCTTCCAATAGCAAAAGTAAATTCTTATGAATTTGCTAGAAGTCGTTTAAAAAAAGGCTTGAAGCTGAAATTTAATTTAGAATGCCATTCCTTTTATCTTGGCCCAAACCTTCACTCTGCTGATAACGATCATCCCGAGACTTGCTGAGACACAGAGGCCATTGATTTCACTCAGAACACTTAGTAATGCCACACCAACTGCAAGGAAACTCGCTCTGGAGAATTCCCAAGACTGTTCTTCTTTTTAGTATTTTTACACGAGAGTTATAAAGGGAGACAGTCGATCTAATGTGCCATCACCGCCAAATTTGAAAATATATAAATAACTAAACAGTTTAAGTGAATTCATAATGAACATCGCTGGTAAGCTCACAAAACCAAAGATTTCACTTAAAAAAAAAAAGCCCTTGAACAAAAGCAATACAAAAACATTTAAAAAAAACTCAGTGAGTTTCTTTCTTATTTTGCCAACTCTAATTGTTTAGTTGTTAGAGTTTGCCAGCTCTAATTCAAAGAACTGTCAAATTACAATCCCAAAGTCAAACTGATGCCTTAGTGTCAAGGTTCAGCAAGTAAAGAAGTTCTAACTCAGATGCAAACAAAACCAGAATTACACAGTGAAAAAGAAATTCCCTAAAAGTGAAGCTGCCTTATGTATACATCCCATAAAAATGGAGCATACTCCACACAGGCTAATTTTAGGAACAGAACTAACTGAGGAAATTTCAGCAGGAACTTTTCATTACCTCCAAACCCAGTTTTACAATGCTCCATTTTGCACTGATTCAAGTCTTTGGAGAAATCCATTTTTGTGATACTATTAGGACACTAAAAGGATGACAACTTTCCTCCCCCCGACATATATTCATGAAAAGGCATGCTTTAAAGATTTAAGGAAATGTCTGAAAAGCAGAGACTTCTGGACTCTGACCCAGACTTTCAAACTGGGGCCCCTTCAGGGTTGTGACTTGATATTTTCATTATTATAAAATAGGGATTAGCAATAACTACCCATTTTTGCAAATCAGTTCACTGTTTCTAGCACATCTCAAAGTCTGTGCAGTGGTACTCTCTCAAGAGTTCAGCAGGCTTTTATCACTTTTCCACTACATTCCAAACCTGACGATTTGGAGGTAGAACAGTGAGGTGACACATGGCATGACCCCAGAGCCAGTCTTCCTGAGTTCTCATCCCAGCTCCCCAACTTAGTTGTATGACCTTGAGGAAGTCAGGTAAACCTTTTGTGCTTCAGTCTCCTCATGTGTAAAATGGGGGAAAAATACCTACTTTATGGGGTTGTCATAAAAGTTAAATACAATAGTGTCTGGCACTTAATAAGTATCACATAAGTATTTGCTATTATGACTATTATTTTAATTTAGACTTACTCCAAGTGGCCTCAACTTGCCTTCTAGCTACATTTCCTACGACACATCCCCTGAATCCCGTGCTCTGATCACACTATACTTCCCCACTCCTGATCTTGTTTTTACAGTTCCTGGGGCCTAATGCTTCTCTCTGAATGCCTTATCCGACCCTACTTCTCCCCACCCAAGGTCCCCAAAAGCCACATCTGCTGTTTCACAACTGTCCCAGCTCCAGTGCTCCGAATTTAATATTCCAGCCTCTGGATGGTGATTTTTTTTTTTTTAATCTCTATTACAGGATTTCATTTTAGCTAATGCAACACCTGGCTATATTCATGCTTCTCTCCTTGTTAAACGGAATGTAGTGGTTAAGAGCACAAGCTACAAAGCCAGGCTTCCTGGGTTTCAATCTCGCTCTGCCACTTACTCCATGACCTTGGGCGAGGCACTTAATTTCTCTAGGGCTTGGTTTTCATGTCTATAAATTAAGGTTCATAACAGTTTCTGCAACTCACAGGACTGTTGTAAGAACTTTAAAAGTTAATATAGGGGGCTTCCCTGGTGGCGCAGTGGTTGAGAGTCCGCCAGCCGATGCAGGGGACACGGGTTCGTGCCCCAGCTCGGAAAGATCCACATGCCGCGGAGCGCATGCTGCGGAGCGGCTGGGCCCGTGAGCCATGGCCGCTGAGCCTGTGCGTCCAGAGCCTGTGCTCCGCAACGGGAGAGGCCACAACAGTGAGAGGCCCCCGTACCGCAAAAAAAAAAAAAGTTAATATAGGGAAAACTCTTAGAATAGTGCCTGGTGCATACAAAAATGCAAATGAAGTTTAGGAGTTGTACTGTTCTCATCGTCGCTTCCCAGTGTATGTCTAACACGGTGCCTTACATGTCAGAAACGCTCAATAAAGGTTCACTGCACGGAACTAAGCTTGTGCTCACAAAATCCTTGGCTGTTCCCACTACCTTCCCAAGAGTAACCTAACTCACTAATTTAGAGATTTTTGTCTTTATTTATTTTTTAATTAACGTATAGTTGATTTACAATGTTGTGTTAGTTTCAGGTGCACAGCGAAGTGATTCAGTTATACATATATATATAAATCTAGGGCCCCCCTGGTGGTGCAGTGGTTAAGAATCCGCCTGCCAATGCAGGGGACACGGGTTCGAGCCCTGGTCCGGGAATATCCCATATGCCGCGGAGCAACTAAGCCCGTGCGCCACAACTACTGAGCCTGTGCTCTAGAGCCCATGAGCCACAACTACTGAAGCCCATGCACTCAGAGCCCGTGCTCTGCAACAAGAGAAGCCACCGCAATGAGACGCCCGCGCACTGCAACGAAGAGTAGCCACTGCTCACCACAACAAGAGCCCGCGTGCAGCAACAAAGACCCAACGCAGCCAGAAATAAATAAAATAAAATAAAAAATAAATCTATTCTTTTTCAGATTCTCTTCCATTATAGATTATTATAAGATATTGAATATAGTTCCCTGTGCTACACAGGTCTTTGTTGTTTATTTTATTTATAGTAGCATGTATCTGTTAATCCCCAACTCCTCATTTATCCAGCCCCGCCTCCCCTTCCCCTTTGGGAACCTGAAGTTTGTTTTCTATGTCTGTAAGTCTATTTCTGTTTTGTAAATAAGTTCATTTGTATCATTTTCTTTTTAGATTCCACATATAAGCGATATCATATGATACTTGTCTTTCTCTTGCCTTTACCCATGCAAATTAGGCAGCCGAGGATTGCCGGAGCACAACATCCCAGGAAACCCGGTCCCAGATACTTACCAGGCCTTCCATCTTCTTCCACAGCTCTTCCAGCTGAGTCATAGGTTGACACCACCAATCGGTGCACCTTTTGTATCGATTGCCTTGAAACCAAAACTGTCTCAGCCACTCAAACTCGACCTGGGGATCATAAAGACAAGACTGTGGTTATAATGCCACCATGATGGACAATCAAGGACAGTAAACTTCATCACTCAGTTCTCCTCCAGTAACTTCACAGTCATAGGGTGAGAAAAGGTGAGAAAAGCTCAGCCTAACCAGTTCCCAATATAACTTGGAGTCTCCTGAGCCTTTTTGCAAGTCAGGAGGAGAGTAGTCTTAAAGCTTACTGAAGGCTTCCCTGGTGGCTCAGTGGTTGCGAGTCCGCCTGCCTGTGCAGGGTACACAGGTTCGTGCCCCCATCTGGGAAGATCCCACATGCCCCAGAGCGGCTGGGCCCGTGAGCCATGGCCGCTGAGGCTGCACATCCGGAGCCTGTGCTCCGCAACGGGAGAGGCCACAACAGTGAGAGGCCCGCGTACCGCAAAAAAAAAAAAAAAAGCTTACTGAGACAACCCAGGTTGTTGGTTGGTTCATCACTCGGACATGAGGAAACTATAAGTCAATCAACAACAAATCCTGAGATCCTAAAGTTTACAGCAGCCTGCACTGTGTAGGATGGGAAAGATATAATCAAACAAAGTATGTTTTCATTAAATATCTTTCTTAAAGACCTAGTATTAAGAGCAAAACACAGCCACATATTAGAAGATATCAATTTTAAGTTTCTTAGATCTAAAATAAACAAAGAATTTACCCATGGGCCAGGAGGGGCTGGTGGTAACATCAACTCAGATAACTTGAACAATATAAAGCTAATTACAGCGGCATAAAACCTACGGAGCCATTTAAATTGTCACTTTCAGTTCAGTCAGGGCAAATGACAATAGGTAAAAAGAACAGGAAAGACACTACTAATTTATTTTCCTTCCTATGAACCTAGTACGGTAAACTTCAAATATTTGCCTCCTTAGCATCATTCTACTCTAGCCAAACCCCATTATTCATTTGATAATCCATTCCCTTCCCCAGTCTCAGTCCATGTGGTCTGGGTAAAGCTCCAGCTCTTATACCAGGAGTGGAATGTGCAACCCAATCTGAGCCAATCAGCCCACCACACTTCTCCTAGTCACATAACTGGGTTTGGGGGAAACAGGCATATGTTCAATCAGAGTAAGTCTTGAGACTGTCAGAAGATACAGGAAGAGGATTCTTCAAACATTTTGCAGAATGGGAAGAATGGGGGCAACACAGTAGGAAGCAGCTGCAAGAGGAACAGTTAAAAACCGGGTCCTGGTGGCATCAACTGACCCTTGATCAAGCTATTCCTGAAGCCCTTTTTGCTTAACTAATTCGGGTTGAGTTTTCTGCTTCCTGCAATTGAAATAATCCCAATATGTGTAGGTGAGAGGCTGAGTAAAGCTTTGAAAGAATAAGAAATTGTTTCCTATTTTCTTTCACTCATCTCCAACTTGAAAATCAAATTTTACAATCAAAGTACAACTTCATTCATCCCAAAGCTCTTTCTACCTCTGTTGTCTCAAGAAATGTAGAGCTTTCACAGCTTAATGTTGAGTAAGGTTGGCTTTGCTAAGGTAATCATGTTCCATATACAGGCACAGAGCTATTATAAGCTTCACCTGTTACCACAAAGAATTTTTTTTGTTTTGTTTATCCATATTGAACTTTCATGAGGCAAACAAAAGCAACTTGTGAAGATTTAACATTGGTGAAAATGGCTCAAATAACTAATCTGAGAACACCAAGTCATATGAAAGGGTTTTAGTTTACATTAACTAAATGTTTGTTTGATACGTAGAACTGATTTCAGTTAAAGCTGTTTAAACAGAAAAAAAAAAGAGGAATGTAGACAATATTCAGACAATAGTTGTTAAACCTTATCTGCAGTATTAAAAGACAGTGGTTAACAGAGGTAAACTTAACTGCTTTGAAAGGAAAATGAATACAAATGTAGTTCAACTTCTCTTTAGATGCAGGTTTAACAACATAATTTGTTACAAGAAAAAAAGAGTTCTTTTTAATAGATTTCACATAAAATTTATTCACACTATAGGAACAACCTGTCAGCAAAGCATCAAGCCCTATGTTTGGGAGAGCTGAAAGGGTTTTTCTATCTTTGGGTTGGTTTTTTCCATCATAACAACAAAACATATAAACCTTGGCAACCATGATATCCCAGGAAACAAAATAATTATCATACGTAATTAGTTCATTCTGCCTTTAAAGGTACAATAGAGTCTGGATTTCAGTAAATGAAAACTCAGAAGCAAGGAGAGGGGCATACCTGGAAACACTGCTGTTGGACAAGAGAGCAAAGAAAGACCCTGTCCATTTTAGCAAATAATGACTTTATCTTCCTCCTTAGATGCCCAACTATCTTTTGAAGCAGACAGTGTCATGGTTAAGAATAAGGGTTCTGGAGTCAGTTCATATCTGGGCTCCACTACTGAATAGTTCTGTCATCTGTAAAATAAGGATAATTACATAATCACCACATAGGTTTGTGGTGAGGATTAAGTGGGTTAATAATGAACAGCCGACCATATGCCAGGCACTTGGTAGATACTAAGAAAACAGACCAAATGAGGCCACAAGGCCCACCACTTACTGTCCTCAAGAATCTCACAATCCTATGAAATCTTCTGAGCAAGAGAAGTTTTAACAATCATGTCAATTCATGCTCACCCCCGTTCCACGGAGGCCAGTCAGAAAAGTTCAACCCTGAAACTTATTCCCAACAGAGTTTTTTTTTCAGGGGTGGAAGTACTGCCCATGAGATACAATCTTTGTGGGCATCAAACCCATTGGCATGTATTTTAATCAACTCCATAACCTGACTTTTTCACTTCGATGTTGTGGGCAAAAAATATTACAGGATATTCATCCAATGCCACCCTCACCAGTGCTAACACTGCCAAGAGAAGCAGTTGCCTCCCTCCTTAAAATTAATTAAGGAAGCAAAATATACTTCCAGCTGCTTGATTCAGTTTGGGTTACCAAAAAAAAAAAGGTGTGCACCCCTCCACCCCAAACTCTGGGGATGAGGACGGAAAGCTGCAGCCACAGGGTGGATGCTGCATGAAAACCAAAGGGTCAGGATTCAGAACAGAACAGAAGCTTTATTACTTCAAGGCTAAAAACAATCACAGTCTCACCATATTGACTGACTGATAACGTGCTAGCCATGACAGGAGGAGGGTCTTCATCCCTTCTCCAGAGTGCAGTCCCTCCCGGGAGGCTCACAGCTTCCGGAACTCTCTTGAGGTGCTCTTGGGGTTCATGATGCTTTTAAAACAAACTCCCAGGTTTCAGACATGCACTTAATGGAAATTCCCTATTATTCAATCTTTGGTGCAGTGACAATACAAAGATACCTAATGCCCACAGGTATCAGAAGGCACAGTGACAGCCTAGGGAACTTGCAGGATCTTGAAGGACCTTCTGAATCATCAAAGAAAAATGAACACACGTTCACAATAGTGTTAGTTACGTAGCTGTGACCCAGAGAAACATCTCTAGAACCTTCCTATTTCACCTGCACCTGCCTTCTCCATGGAATAGTCAAAAAGAAAAAGGTCAGGGCTTCCCTGGTGGCGCAGTGGTTGAGAGTCTGCCTGCCAATGCAGGGGACACGGGTTCGAGCCCTGGTCTGGGGGGATGCCACATGCCGCGGAGCAACTGGGCCCGTGAGCCACAATTGCTGAGCCTGCGCGTCTGGAGCCTGTGCTCCTCAACAGGAGAGGCCCGCACACCGCGATGAAGAGTGGCCCCCGCTTGCCACAACTAGAGAAAGCCCTCGCACAGAAACAAAGACCCAACACAGCCATAAATAAATTAATTAATTAATTAAAAAAAGAAAAGAAAAAGGTCAATCAAGAAAAGCTTTTCATTTAAACCAATTCCTGTAAAAAGCAAATCTATCAAAATAAACTTTAAGACTTTCTATATAAAAAAAAAAAAAAAAAAGAAAAGCTTTTCTCCTAGAAATGTCTAGAAAAAGTCTGAAGGGGAAGCACAAACAGAATCCACCCACCTACCTGAACCTTAGTCACTGGACACTTAGGCATTGGGGAGCAAAGTCTGAAAGATTCCAAAACCGTACTTCTGAGTCACCACAGCACTGCATAGTTGGAAATCATTCCCAACACTCTTACAGGTAAGCAGATGACACCTACTTCTGCCAAGTTAGTGTGGGTCCTTGATTTGGTCCCAGGTCAGCTTATGCATTTCCCTCAAGATGCCCATTGGGCATCATGCCCATCATGCCCATGTGGGAACATGCCCATTGGGGTCAGTGCTCACTGTAATCAATGAAATAGGTTTTTTCATGGAGAAAGACATGAGACCAGGAAGAGATGCTAAGGTCCAATTTACAAAGAGCTACCCAATGAAAGCCCTTTCCCAGTAGCTGTAAGGAAGACGCAGGTCTGATCAGAACAAAATGAGAACCAAATGATGACATCAAATAGTAAATTTTCCTAGGGGAAATTTACCAGGTGACAAGACTGAATTCCATATTTTATGATTTTTAAGAAGGAAAACAGACTATTTTATAAACACAGAGGAAGGTTCTGCTTATACCTCACCAAAAATCTTTTTAAGCGTCTTAAATTGGAAAAAAAAATCTTCTTAAGGTACTCAGTTCCAATCTCCAAAGTCCCCAAATTGTTTAGCTAGAAACTATCTAAGACAAAGAAAACCAACCACTTCTAAACCGACACAGCCCAAAAGACTGCAGACATGAAACCAAGGGCTTCATCCTATAATTAGTCCAGCAAAGGCACATGGCCTTTAAGAAAGAGGAAAGCAAACAGTAAGAACCATGGAAAGGATTATAGACATTTGTGCTCTCATTCAGCAACAGAACCCAGAAGAGCGTGAGCACGCCAACTTGCGTGGCCAAAGGAGAGTATCTGATGATGTGTCCTGACATATGGAACTCATTCTGAAAGTAAGAAGATGACCTTGAAGAATCAAAGACTGGGGGATTAGAGAAGACTGGCACACATGTTACTCAGATTCAAGACCTCCCTATTCAAGCCGAGGAGCAGCTCGTAAGATAAGTAAATATCTTTTTAAAGATATTACATGGCACTGTGGGAACACTGTTCTCCTCTGCTCAAACCCCCTCAGTGGCTCGCTATAACCCTCAGAGTAAAAAGGAAAGCCCTTGTCCTTAGAGACACCTCCAACGACTGATACAATCTGCCGTTCCCCATCCCCTCACACCACCTCCGTGACCTCATCTCCTGTAACTAACAGCCTCACTCCCACCACTCACAGCAGACCGTCCCTGAACTAGTCCACGAACACCAGGCATTCTCCCACCCGCACGGCCCTTGCAGTGGTGTCTCCCTCGGCCTGAAATGCTGTTCCCCAGAAAACCACATGGCTCTCTTCCTCAACCTTGGACAAAGGACATCTTGTCAGCGGGAGTGTTCTCTGCTTCTCTCAATCTCCATTACCTTGCCCTGTTTGGTTTTTCCTGTACCACTTATCAACTTCTAACATACTGTGTAACAAACTGATGTAGTGTGTTTATTATTTATTGTCATCTCCCTGCACTAGAATGTCTATTTTATTTACCAACATATCCGAAAGCACCCAGAAAGAGTGCCTCGCGCATGCTCAGCAATTATTTATTGAGATGATTGAGAACATTTTTGTACTCCAATTCTCCACCAATCCTTCTAATTATTTCAAAGAAAAAGTCTTTGATGATAATCTTCAAAGATTCTCTACCACTTGGTAATCTCTTTTTGACTTTCATTTCAATGGGTTTTTTTGGGGGGGGGCGAGTATTATTTACCCACCATAAAATTCGCCCATTTTCAGTGTAGAATTCAATGACTTTTAGAATGTACAGGAAGTTGCGCACTAATCTTCCTTCTTAACGTGAAGAATAGAGACTGTAGGCTCTGAACCTTCTCCGGCCAAAAGCATCTGCTGGAATAGTATAACACTGCTGTTTTCACAGGCTAGAGTTTTCTGGTTACTTTTTCTTTTGGATAGTGATACCAGCTTTCCACTTAAAAGTGGTAATATAAAGCTTCCTTTTTAAAAACTTTAATTTACATAAAAAATGAGTTGATTCTTTTAAAAGTATTGAAGAGATAACAATATATGTAGTCCAAAGACAGAGCAAAAATTGAAAACGTATTAATGAAACTAACAAAGTTTTTGAAACACTGACTCATGGATCCAGACATGCTGGTCCCACAGACTGCAGAATCGCTACTAATTTCCTGAACAAAAGGCAAGGCTCCAAAGGGTCCACCAGCTCCAAGGATCCACCTTCAGTTTCCATCAGTCCTTGCTGGAAGATTATCCTTCATGGGTCTCTTGTTTGTGTTTCTACATGTCTTGCCCTTTGCTTCACACTCTCATTGCAAGGATGTCTTTATAGTGAACACGCTTGGAAGAGAGAGTTTCTCCCTCCAGAATAAAGGGTAGGATTGCTAACAGACTTGGAGGATAAAGATGTGTCTTGATCTGGAGCAAACGACAGACATGCCTACTGCCCATCATGGAAGAGTCGGGTTACCTCAGGTCAGGCTCCTCTTCTAGAACACAACCCCTCCAGTGCACATGTTATCCAGCCCACTGTGCGTTACCCTGTGGAAACAGAGGCTTGGAGAACTGGCACAAAAATGCTCATGCTCTGGCTACTGCTATTGTAAGTAATGAACCATCCCTTGTCTCTTATACTCATAGCAAACTGTGGCCGAATAACTTGTTAGCTAGCAAGTAGGAGAGAAACTTCACAGTTCTTGAAAGTCCTTACCTCGTTGTGGATTTCTTCTCCGTGTTTCAAAACCACTGGCTCCAAGGATTTCAAAGAGACCTCACCATTGTCCGCCTCATCACGGATATTCTGCAGGGCCAACTGGCAGCGCTGTAAGATGTAATCCAAGGTCCCCGTTGCGCACTGCAGAGATAGAACCAGCCACCGAGATGGTAAGCAAACTCCAAGATTACCATCCCTCTCTTCCTAGGACGTCTGTCCCCTTCCCGGACCTGTCGCCCTCACAGGTCAGCCTATGCTCCTCAACTTAAGAATGACTCTAGTAGCTTTCTCCTTGGGCTCTGTGCTGCCAGCTTGGCCGTCACCTGGGTCACTCATCTTGCTGCTTTTTATTACATGGGCTTCATATCTCCAAAGAGTAGGCTCCCTGAAGGCTAAAGCCCTGTTTCAAAATGTATACACTATACATATACTGCAGCACCTAGAACTGAGTCTTAAATATAAAAGAAACTTAGTAAGTAGTTATTGGAGGAATAACTAATTAGCCAAGAAGTCAAGAACACTGACTTTATCTCAAGTGCCCTGCACCTAACAATGGGGAAAAAACGGTAACCAGACTGAAGAACTGGTTCAAAAGTACACAAAATAGAACAGCAATGGAGAAAAAAAATGAAGTTATAAACACAGGGCAAAGAACTCATTTTCCTTTTCTGCGGAAAGCTTACGCTAGGCAGTTGCAAGTCTGCCTTGGCAGAAGAGATTCTTCAGATAATGGAGAATATGTGGCTCATACCCTCAAGGCATGTTGAAAGGCATAACTTAGCGCCCGGGTATCAGCAAAGGCACAGATAACTAGTCCATCCCTCTCTAAGTCTGTGGGAGCAAAACAGAGGTCAAATGGACACACTCCCTCTTTGAATGAGCATATGTCAGAAAAGAAGAGGATGCAGGTGGAGTGTGCATCCGCTTGTTTTGATAATGACACGATTTCCTAGAATGAGAAAATGCCAGCTGTAAATATCCTTTAGACCCAATGAGGGAAATGTCTCCCCAGAGTATTTTTATTTTAATATTTACAATTTAAATGGATCCCTTCGAATAACCTTGAAGGCTAATCCCCTGGTACAAAATTTCTTTGCACAGTTACTGCCACTTGATACAATGTGACCTGGGCATGCCTGGGGGAAAAAAATGAAGTTTCTGTGCCACAAACAGAAGCTTGACTAATATGTGTTTTAATATGAAGATCCCAAAGTGTGGGGAGCAGAAGGGCAGTGGCTCCAATTTACTAAAAGAAAAAACAAAAAATGGAAATGAATTACCACTCACTTTTGTCCCACAGACAACCCTACATTTTTAAAATGACATTCTGTCTATAAACATACTCTACCCGCACCTTTACTTTCCCAAGTATGGAGTAACCTATATAAGAGGTAATTAATTGAAATGCCATCTACTATAATAAAAGATTAAAAACAACACAAAATTTCCCATCAATAAAAGACCAGTTAAACAAACTCTGGTGGAGCCATGATTGCAACCAAAAAAAAGAAGGAGGGGGGAATATATATATTTTTCCTGGGTGATTAGAGTTCATCTGATGTAAAGAACCTATAATCAGGCCTAGTTTTTTGGGAGGGCATGGGGAGTGGAAACAGTTTTATTGAGATATAAAATTCACATGTCATAAAATTTACCCACTTAAAGCATACAATTCAATGTCTTTTAGTATATTCACAGAGTTGTGCAACCATCACCACAGTTAACTTTAGAACATTTTTATCACTCCAGAAAGAAACGCTGTACCTTTTAGCAGTCACCCCCTCCCATTTCTACCAGCCTTCCCAGCCCTAGGCAACCACTAATCTACTTTATGCGTCTACAGATTTGACTGGTCTACTCTGGATATTACATATAAATGAAATCATACAATGTGTGGTCCTTTGTGACTGGCTTCTTTCACTTAGTATATTTTCAAGGTTCATCCATGTTGTCCATGTGTCAGTACCCCGTTCCTGTTTATTGCCAAATTATCATTCAACTGTACAGATACGCTGCCTTTTGTTTCTCCATTCGTTAGGTGATGAACATTTGGGCTGTTTCCACTTTTTGGCTATTATGAATTAAGCTACTGTGAACATTCATGTACGAGTTTTCACTTCTCTTGGGTGTGTACACTAGGCATGGAATTGCTGGGCAATAAGGTAACTCTGAATTTAACCTTCTGAAGGTTAAATTTTCCAAAGTGGCTGCGCCATTTTACATTCCCTCCAGCAATGTATGAGGGTTCCAATTTCTGCACATCCTCACCAACACCTGTTACTGTGATTCTGATTATACCTATTCCAGCGGGTGTGCAGTGGTATGTCATTGTGGTTTTGATTTGCATTTCCCCAATGACTAATGATGGTGAGCATCTTTTCATGTGTTTTAGGCCGCTTGTATATCTCCTCTGGACACATGTCTATTCATAGCCTTTATCAGTTGAAAAAGTTGGATTATTTCTTTTTAATCATTGAGCTGTAAGAGTTCTTATATAAATCTAAATATGGGCACCTTGTGAGATGTATGATCTGCAAATATTTTCTCCCATTCTGTCTTTTCACGTTTGTGATGGTACCCTTTGACGCATAAAGTTTTTAACTTTGATAAAGTCCAATTCACCTATTTTTTCTTTGATGGCTTATGCTTTTGTATCATATCTTAAAAAAAAATTCCCTACTCTAAGAACTGCATGTTGATAAGTAATTATCATCAAGGTTTACTAAAATAAAACAAAACAAAAAGTGCCGAATAGGGGCTTCCCTGGTGGTGCAGTGGTTGGGAGTCCGTCTGCCGATGCAGGGGACGCGGGTTCATGCCCCGGTCCAGGAGGATCCCACATGCCGCGGAGCGGCTGGGCCCGTGAGCCATGGCCGCTGAACCTGCGCGTCCGGAGCCTGTGCTCCGCAACGGGAGAGGCCACAATAGTGAGAGGCCCTCGTACCGCAAAAAAAAATAAAAAAAAAAAGGGGGCAGAATACTGTGTAGACTACCATTTATATAAGAAATTTTAAAAATTACATATGTGTTTGCTTATATATGTATTAAGTATCACTGAAAGGATAACAAAAATCTGATAACGTTGGTTGCCTCTGGGGAAGAGGAGCTGGCTGGTGTGAGGAGAAATAGGTTTTAACTGTACACTCTTAGGTACTTTTTGAGTTTTGAACCATTTGCGTAACTATCTATTCAAGATATAATTATACATAGAATTTAAATTAAAAAAAACATATAATCTGTGTTGCATCCCAAGAACATTCTGTCACAACCAGAAAAAAACTAAAATCAAATAAAGGTCGAGAGTCATCAGACATACTCTAGTCACATTTTTGCAACTAAAAACTGAATAGATTTCTTCTGTGATTAACTAAAATGAATTTCAGAACAACATTTCCTTAAGACAATCTGTTTCCTACATATTGTGAATAGGCAGAAAATAGCGAATCATTTTGTTTGGCACAGAAAAGATGTCTAATTTAATACTGTATGAAGGAAAGGACATTTGTAGAACAAGTGAGGGCTATAAAGTTGCATGGATTTTTTTCTTCTCTGTATTGAGGGAAACCATAACGTAAACTATAGTGTTGGAGAAAAAAATCTTCCCTCTTCTATTACTGAAAACAATAATATAAGATGAAATTAGAAGTTTTAAATAAGATAAAAACATAATCCTGCCGTGCTCTATTTAAAATAAATTATTTTTATTGCGTGTAATTCTTCATCCACACACAGCTGTAATGAATATATACATATCAATGTACATGCTACTTTTCACTGTTTGTACATAGGTGTTCAAAACTGCCATGGTCAATGCTGCTGAATGAGGTGACATTAACAATTTAATTAGCAAGTCACATAATATAAAGGCATTAAGGTTCTGTCCAACTTTTCACTACTGTTAGTCATGCTAGATACATATCTTTTTATATATACTTCCTTTGAATTATTTCCTAGGTTTGATTCCTCAAAACAGTGTCATGAGATCAAAGATATGAATATTTTTATGGGGCTTTACACATATCCCCATATAGCCTTCCAAAAAATACACTAATTAGAAAAACTACCAGTAGGGTATGAATGTACAGTTTCACTGTAATTTTACCAGCATTGAATATTATCATTTTTGATTTTGGGTAGAAATAAAAAGTTAACCTTAAAATGATGATTTTTTAAAAAAAATTCCTTTTAACTTTAAAGCCTGTATACACAGGATCATGTAAAACAGAGTCAGCAAACCTTTTCTTAAAAAGGTCAGATGGTAGATATTTTAGGCTTGCAGGCCATAAGGTCTGTGTTCAACTACTCAGCTCTGCCATGGTAGCTCCAAAGCAGCCATAAACAATGCGTAAATAAGTGAGCGAGGCTGTGTTCCAATAAAACTTTATTTACAAAAAGAGCTGGCTGGCCCAAAAGCCATAGAACTTGCTGACCCTGATCTATAATATAGAAAGCAGGATAGTCACATCATTCACATTATGTATGTCTAATTAGTAAAGTATCATAAGCTTGAACTGAAGTAGAGATAATATAAAAGATACAGATTTGGGATTATATTATTATTATCACTATGCATATCCACCTCTTTTTTAAAAATTAATTAACGCTCAAAATTTTGCCTAAAAATTAGAAGGTACAAATACAGCTATGACTGAAGCAGAGAAAGCTAAACCTCAGGATATTCTGAAAGCACTGCTACTTTAGTTAAGATGGTCCACTTGGAAAAAAAGGAAATAAGGCCAGAGGGGTACTTTTCAAACTGCATTCTGAATGTGTGTATTTATCATAGGAGGTGGAGAAGGAAAGGTTTCCTGATCTCTCACACGTTTTAGTCCCAAATTTACATTTGTCTGCTGGACCTCTCCTCTTGGCAGCTCTGACTCAGCCTGTTCAAAACTGAACTACTGTCTTCCCCTCGTGTCTTAGATCCCTATTTCTACTTATGGTAATGTCATCTCCAAATCACCCAAGCTTGAAACCTCAGAGTCACCCAAAAGCCCAGCACATGACAAGCATCCAATAAAGCGTTACCTGGTTAGTGTGTTCATTCATTCACTCATTCATTCATCTGTTCATCCACTCACTCATTCATTCTTACATTCCTCCCTCCACTTCAATCAGTTACCAAGTCTGTCACTGTCTCCTACATTAGTCAAGGGAATTTCTTCTTTTTTCCTGTTGCCATGACCTTAGTTCAGACCAATAGGTTTAATTGATGTCTCTATCATTTTCATCTTCTTAAAGACATCTCCAATATGTCACTAGTGCGATAAATAAATCATCAGTAACCCCCACCTGAACCAACTTAAGTTAAAACACACCTAACCTGATATCCAAGATCTTTCACAGTCCAATCATTCAGGGATCAGCCTTTATCTGCCAACACTCCCTTTCTGGCATCCTGGGATTCAGTCAAAGTTGAGCCACTCAATACTCCCTTTGTATCCCCATCCCATTCTGATCACAAGATTTCCACCTAATGGGATAAGGACTTTTAAATGTCTTAAAATGTCCTAAAATCCCCTAATCCCTACATGTTCAAGTCTTACATGTCATGTCACTTGTGAAGCCTTATGCTGTTTGCTACTCTCTATTCTGCACTCTACCTGTGCACAAGTGTCTAAAAGAATACCTTGAGCACTGGGAATTTCAACGAAAGTTTGCAGAATGGATGAAAGAACTAAAATCACTTCCCTTCTTCTGAGTAGTAGCTTTCAGTTAATAGCAACACTTCCAATTAAAGACTCATTGATGACTTAAGTTCTCTTGCTTCATTACATACATTCTAGTGTATAAATGGAGACAGAATAGCCTTCCACACAAAGAGCTTTTGTTGTTCCTGTCTCCTACTAGCTTTTCATCAGGATAACTGAAAAGACAGTAGTAGTAATAGTAGTAGCAGCAGCAGCAGCAGTGGTAGTAATTTAATAATAGTAGTAGTGGCTAACATTCTTTGAATGCATACTCTATACCTGCCACTGTTCAAAAAGACTTACACGTATTAACTCACTTAATCCTCACAAGAACCCTATGAATTAAATATGATTGTTATCCTTATCAAATACATTTTGTGAAACTTCTTTTTCATCATTTTGTACCAACCCTCTGAGCACAGCACTAATCGTCTTGTCCACTCTTCCGGATTGGATTAGGAAAGGTGCAAAGATACACATAAGTAGCCACATACTCAAAAGAATTCTTAGGAGAGTTCTAGCTAGAAAGACAGAGGTCTATACCATCTTGTATCATACAAAAAATGAAGTCTTTTTTGTACAATACAAAGCACCTATTAGATGCTCTATAAATGCTTGCTCACTCTTTTTGGCCTGCCTTCACTCACTCCTTCCTTCCTTCCTAACAGAACTTACCTTTTTAGGTCTCTAAGATAATTATTTGTGCTTTTATCTATTTAATATTTGTCTCTCAAACTAAAATGGAAGTTCAGCAAAGCTAGTGGCCATACCTGTCATGTTGATGGCTCTCTCTCTCTCATGCCTCTAGTGCTACTGGGCACAGAACAGACACTCAAATATTTAGATGAATGATTGAATAGAAGAGAGAAGAAAGGGAGAAAAGGGGGAAGGAATGCTTGATGGGTTTGCTGGCATCTTGATTTAAACAGACACTCGTGTCCTCTCTGCCACCTAGCAAAATGACCAGTCCACTAGAAAAGCTACCTAAATACCAAAAGACATGACACTGCCTTATAGACTCACACAGTCTCAGGACTGGAAAGGTCTTGTGCTTGTGTTTCCCTGCCACTTTATTGTATCCCGTCTGCCCAACTTTCTCACACTGGTCCCCTTGTGGTACAATGAAAAGTCAAGCTATAAAAGCAAAGCACAGAAGACAAGCTTGGATACGAGGTCAAGTTGTAATCCTTTTCATGATCATTCCCCTGCTCTCTGGAACACTTCTTAACTGAGCACACACAATACTCCAGGGTGACTACTAAAGGCTTCCCTCATCTCTTAAGTTTCCATTCTGAACTAGTCTAATCAGCTGACTATCTGCCACTGCAAGTGCTGGCAGAATTTAGCAATAAAGTCTGGGTTAGAAACACAACTGGGGAGTTTGGAAATTCCCTGGCACCACTGTAACTTTCTCCTTAATTTACATTCACATGCCCGGAAGCCTGACCCAAAAGTTAAGGGAAATATAAATTCTCAACCATCTGAGCCCAGTCACAGCTAACACATGCACAAGCACACAAATCTACTATTTTGTTCTGGCCATCCCCTGCCCTTGACCTTGACAGATACAAACCCCTTAGAAAATCTCTAACCAGCGACACCTGCCAAGGTGCCCTCTTGCTGGCATCTTTTCCAAGAAACACAACCCCAAAGAAGCAAAATAGACTTATCCCAGGCTGTGAACACACTTTTCAAAACTGGGTCCAACACAACTCAAAGCTAAAAAAGCAAGTAAATAGAGGCTAAAGTCTAGTTAGATGGAAGCAATTTTCCTATCAAATATTCTTCCAAAGTTCTATGATAAGTTGCTCATGCGACCACTTCTGTCACATCCAATTAAGTTTGAGTCACATTTTTATTTACACTTACCTCTGCCACTCGGTGGGTGGAACTAAACCGAGGTGGTAAACCAGCCAAAACACAGTGTTGGTGGGTGGCATTGAGATCATCTGCAGGAAAAATACCAAAAATTAAAAAAAAAAAACAACAACACCCAACACACACTTATCAGTCACTGAATACTATTTCACTAAAATACAAAGTAAACAGTAAATCCATCATTCAAGAAGAATGACAAGAACAAAGAATTAACAATTACCATGTATTCTTTAAACCGTTCTTTGTAAGTAGGATGACATATATATATATATACATATATATATATATATATAGTCATATGGTATAAAACCATCAAAAACCATGATACTTTCAATAGTGAAAGGGGATGTTATTAATAATTATTGCAGGACAACAGGCATAAACCAGGACTGTCCTTAGCAAACAGGCTATAGGGTTACCCTACTTATTTGTAGTCTTATGATACCCACTCGCCACTATTTATGGGCTGAACTTCTTTCCCTTTCTCATGATACATCTAATTCTACCCATGCCTTTAGAATAAGCCAACTTTTTTTTGTATTATTTGGAGTTGAACATCTTTCATCTGAAAATCTGCCTCTTTCCTTCCCCAGTCAAAGTATCAATTTTGCCCTAACAATTTTCCAGGCAGCAAACCAACCAACTCAGCATGTTGCAAAGCTTTGGCTCTCAGAACAGAATTCAAGCCTACAGATTCACGACCCAAGAATGGAGAAGGTGGTGAATTCATCAGCTGAAGAATATGCCTAAAACCACATGCAGTGGGAGAAAAACCAATGGCCAAGTTGTTGCGTATTCTAAGAAATGATGCCACATGTGAGGCAAAATCTGTAACACCTCTGCTTAGGACATCACGTCCTCTATTATAAAGAAGAGAACCAAACTGTCCCCAGCAACACATGATTTCCTATGTAAGCAACAGAGGCTTCTTAGCAAGATACTGAGAAAGACAATGACTTAGACTAGGAAGCAAAGACCACCACACCCCCTACATGTCAGCAAAAACAACCTATAAAATTACCTCTAAACAGAAGAAAGGAAATGCAAAATGCCAACTGCAGGACTCCTGCTTATGGACATTATGGAGTAACCGTGACAAGGTTTACCTTCTTACCCTAAAAAATTATAAAACAGACCAAAAATAGGAAACAAAGGTTTCTGACACTGGAAAACAGTGACCCCAAAGATAGGAGAAATAAAATAGGTGAGCCTTAGTTTACTAGCTAGAAACAGTTTCAAAGTCACAGAGTAGGGATGGGGATGTCAGAACTCAGAGTTTTCAGTTTTCTCTCTTGCTGAGTTGTGAAGACAGAGACTACGTTTAGGAAGGCCAAGGCAGCAGGGATTTGTAAGGCAGAATACTGGAACAGAAGAACCCGCACAGGGAGAGACTAAGCAGACATCTACAGAAGGGTTCCTTCAAGTCTTTGGCTACGTATTCATCTGTGCATGTGTGGATGAAAACTTCCCACAGGCAGGAAAATAAGTTCCAGAAAGCTATAGACTAGACAAATCTCAGACCTCACATAGGGCCTGGAATACTCCATGTTCTCAGCAGCCAGAATGGTTCCTACTACCTGAGACAATAGAGTCTTTAGAAAAGCATAATCTTAGTAGTAGGGTTAAATAAGTACTATATTAAAGGCTGCCCCAGATCCACTTAAAAGCTTAAAAGCAAGCCTCGAAAGAATCTAACTTAGGGCTTCCCTGGTGGCGCAGTGGTTGAGAGTCTGCCTGCCAATGCAGGGGACACGGGTTCGTGCCCCGGTCTGGGAGGATCCCACATGCCGCAGAGCAGCTGGGCCCGTGGGCCATGGCCGTTGGGCATACGCATCTGGAGCCTGTGCTCCGCGGCGGGAGAGGCCGCAGTGGTGAGAGGCCCATGTACCGCAAAGAGAAAAAAAAAAAAAGAATCTAACTTATTCCACATAATTTAATTACTCACTAGAGCAAAGTCCAACACTACTTAAAAGAATATAACAAAATCAGGCGGGACTTCCCTGGTGGTGCAGTGGTTGAGAATCCGCCTGCCAATGCAGGGGACACGGGTATGAGTCCTGGTCCGGGTAGATCCCACATGCCGCAGAGCAACTAAGCCCATGTGCCACAACTACTGAGGCTGTGCTCTAGAGCCCACGAGCCACAACTACTGAGCCCACGAGCCACAACTACTGAAGCCCGCATGCCTAGAGCCTGTGCTCCACAACAAAGAGTAGAAGCTACCACAGTGAGAAGCCCACACACCACAACGAAGAGTAGCCCCCGCTCACCGCAACTAAAGTCCATGTGCAGCAACGAAGACCCAGTGCAGCCATAAATAAATAAAAATTTTAAAAACTAAAATAAATAAAGTAAAATAAAAATCACCTATGGCTCTCAGTACCCATAGGTTCAAAAAAAAAAACAAATAAAAACAAAATCAGGCACCAATAAATAAAATTTGCCATATCCAGCATTCAACCAAAAAGTAGCAGAGAGAAATAAAAGATATATGATATATATGACACACAAGATAAATACATATCTTTCTTTTTTATGTATGTATCTTTCATATATATAGAATATGAAGCTTCTAAAGATGAAAAACATAGTAAGTGAAATAAAAATCACATTGAGGAGATTAACAGCACTTTAGACACTGCAGAAGAAAAGATAAGTGAAGTAGAATACACAGGAACAGAAACAATCCCAAATGAAGCACACAGAGGAAAAACACTATAAAAAACTGAAAGAGCACCCATGCCCTATGAGACAATATTAAGCATTTTAACATAAATGTAATTTGAGTCTCAGAGGAGGGAGAATGACAGAAAAAAAAATTTTTTTTAATGATGACCAAAGAGAAAAATAAGAGCAAAGAACAAGGGCAACAAATAGAAAACATTAACAAATAAGATAGATATTAACCTAACTATATCAGTAATCACTTTAAATGTCAATGGCCTATGTATACTAATTAAAAGGCAGAGATGGTCAGAGTAGATGAAAAAACAAGACCCAACTATATATTGTCTATAAGAAACTCACTTTAAATATGAAGACACATATAGATTAAAAGTAAAGGGATGGAAAAAGATATATCATGGAAACACTAATCAAAAACAAAGCTGGAGTACCTATATGAATTTCAGACAGAGCAAAAGCAAGAAAAATTATCAGGGATATAGCGGGGCATTACGTAATGATAAAGGGGTAATTCTCCAAGAAGAGGTAACAGTCCTTAAGGTATATCTGTCTTATAATAAAGCAACAAAGTATGTGAGACAAGAACTAATAGAACAGCAAGAAGAAACAGACATATCCACTATTATAGTTAGAGACTTCAACATCCCCTAAAAGAAGTGAATAGATCCATCAGCAGAAAATTAGTAAGGACATAGTGGAACTCAAGAGTACCATCAATCAACTTAATTGACATCTATAGGTGACTTCATCCAACAACCACAGATTATGCAATGTTTTCAAGGTTATGTGAAACATTCATCAAAATAGACTACATTCTTGAACAAAAATCACACCTTTACAAATTTTTTAAAAATTGAAATCATACAATGTCTGCTCTCAGACCACAAAGAAAGTAAACTAGACATCAGTAACAGAAAGATAGCTGGAAAATTCTAAAATACTTAGAGAATAAAGAACACACTTCTAAATAACACATGGTCAAAGAAGAAATCACAATAGAAATTTTAAAATACTTTTAACCACATGAAGATAACAATACAAAATAGCAAAATTTGTGTGATGTCTAAAAGCAGGGCCAAGAGGAAAATCTGTAGCATTAAATGCATGTTAGAAAAGAAGAAAGATCTAAAATCAATAAGCTTCCACCTTAGGAAACAAGAAAAAGTAGAGCAAGTTAAATTTAAAGTAAGCAGAATAAAAGAAATAATAAAAATAAAAGCAGAAATTAATAAAATCAAAAAATATCCATAGAGAAAATCACTGAAATAAAGCTGATTCTTTGAAAAGATCAATAAAATCAATAAGCTTCTATGCAGGCAAAAAAAAAAAAAAGGACAGAACACACAAAAATAGGATATCACTATAGAACCTATGGATGTTAAAAGGAAAAGAAAGTAATAACATGAACAGTTCTATGCTCACAAACTTGATAAGCTAGATGAAATGGACCAATTCCTTGAAAGACACAATCTGCCAAAGCTCACACAAATAGAAATAGACAAACTGAATAGGCCTGTAGCTACTAAGGTAAATGAATCAATAAATAATAGCCTTTCAAAACAGAAACCTCCGGGCCCAAATAGGTGCACTGGTGAATTCTACCAAACATTTAAGTAAGAAATAATACCAACTCTTTACAATCTCTTCCAGAAGACTGAAGTGAAGGGAAGACTTCAATAGTCTCTTCAAAAGCGATGCTGGAACAACTGTACATCTCCATGCAAAAAAATACTCAAAATGGATTATAGACCTAAATGTAAAACGTGTACATATAAAACACTTAAGAGGAAATCTAGATGACCTTGAGGGTGACAGTGACTTTCTAGGTGCCACTGAAGGCACAATCCATGAAAGACAAAACTGATAAACCAGACTTCATAAAAATTAAAAACTGTTCTGTGAGAGACACCGTCAGGAGATTAAGAAGACAAACCTTGGACTCGTACAAAATATTTGCAAAGAACATGTTCTATAAAGAACTGTTACCTAAAATATACAAAGAACCCTTAAAACTCGACAATAAGAAAACAAACAACTCATTAAAAAATGGACAAAAGACCTGAACAGACAAAGAAGATAGACAGATTGTAATAAGCACATGAAAAGATGCTCCACTACCTTTGTCATGGAAGTGTAAATTAAAACAAATACCCACTACACAGCTATTAGAATGGCTAAAATCCAGAACACCAACAACATCAAATGCTGGTGAGGATGTGGAGCAACAGGAACTCTCATTCACTGCTGGTGTGTAGGCGAAATGGTACAGCCACTTTGGAAGACAGTTTGGCAGTTTCTTTCAAAATTAAACACGCTCTTACCATCAGACCCAGCAACCGCACTGCCTGATATTCACCTAAATGAGCTGAAAATGTGTCCCCACAAAAACCTGGTGACAGCAGGGGAGACGGTGAGCAGCGATCAGATTCAGAATGTTTTAGAGGAAAATAATAGGACCTGCTAATGGATGGGTAAGTGAAGGGACGGAAAGAGTGAAATTAAGAGCAACTTTTGGTATTTTCACAGGAACAACAGATTGAAGATGAGTAAGTCACAAAACATTTGGACACTGTATGAACAAAGAGCACAAGATGCAATGAAAGGTGAGGATAAAAACAGCAGTCATACATTTGGAGTATTAAAAGCAAATGTAAAGACAAGGAAAGCTAATATAGAGGATCAAAACAGATCCAACCTCTGCTGACTTGGATTCAAAAGTGTAGCTTATGGCCTGAAGAGGACTGAATGTCCATTCTCTTTCCCAGTTTGCTCTCTCTGAGGATTCTGGTTAAGGACACACCTGAGAATTTCTGGTAGATCTGAACTATTTTATCTAAAGGGGGATTCAAAGCCAAACAAACAAACAAAACAAAAACAAAAAGCAGGGGTTGGAGGAGTTTCCCCAGGTCCAGGTGCTCATAAAGAGTTGAAACAATTTCTAAGAAACACATAGATGCTGGGGACTTCCCTGGTGGTCCAGCGGTTAAGACTCCACGCTTCCAAGGCAGGGGGTGTGGGTTTGATCCCTGGTTGGGGAACTACGATCCCACACGCTGCATGGCACGGCCAAAAATAAAATAAAATTTAAAAAGGAGATCAAACAAACAAACAAAAGAAATACATACATGCCATTCTCACCTACCCAAATAAAAGCCTTATCACTCCCAGGCTATTAACAGTAGGCTCTAAAGACATCATAAGGAGGAAAACAAATCATCTTAATGAACAGATCTGTTAAGTGCTTTTGTTCCACTGAGGCGCCACTAATCTGAGGCAGGCCAAGTGGCAAACACAACATTAGAAGTAATACTCCAAGGCTTGTACCTTTATTTAAATCCTTGGCAACTCTCTAATCAAACAACTCTTTTGAGATTGCTCCCAAATGTCTCTAATCCTTTATGACTTTTAGAAAGAACCCCGGAATTTTCATTGAAGAGCTTCTAATTTATCTAAAATTCTAAGTCTATGAAAGTGGCTCAAACCTCATGGATTGTATATCTCACGTCTTAAAGGATACACTAAAGACATGCCCAGCTTTAAAGACTAATGCAAAAATTTTAGAAAGAAAACACTAAAGAATGCCTGTTTTCCAGAGCTATCTCAGAATACAGCTAAAAACTGACTCTCTACTCAAGTGGAATCAGAGTTTGTAGAATTTATTCAACAAAACAAATGGAAAAGAAGCTCTTACTCTTTGCAGGCTAAATGCTGCGTGCTCTATCAGTGGAACTCTGGACGTTCACTGTAGCATGAAATCTCATCTCATATATAAGAGATCACAGACGCAGTGGCATAATTGATGCTAGGGTGATCAATCCATGCCCAGGGCTTTCCTGGTTGTAACACTGAAGGCCCGAATCCTGAGATCCCCACTCTCACACCAGACAAACTGGGACAGTTGGTCACACTAAGTTTAACCCAGCCCGTATTTCCCCGGTTCTGTTGTCTAGTGTGTCACCAGAGGCTACTGCATCCCCAAATTTCTTAAAGTAACAATCAGGCGCTTGGCTAAAGGCACTCCTGAGCTAAATAAGCCCAATACTGAAATCCAATCTTCCCAGGTGCACACGATCACTGAAGCTTTTCATTCTTACTCACCTGTCCATTCTCATCCCTCAATCTTAATATTTATGACCTTATTTTTCCTAGATGTGGGGACATCCATGACTGAGAACGTTTTCAGAATTTAATAGCCAACGAAACGGGGGAGGGGACGCTTCCTGGCAAGACGACAGTAGAGACCCAGGCCTCTACCTACCCCATTCCTAGATTCCCAATGAGACGATCAATGAAATAGTAAAAGAATTTAAGACTTCCTTCAGTGCTCAACATTAGGGAAAGGTTCTCAATACGCCAGAAATTACAAGGAATTGTGCTGGATACAGTATAAGTGGAATGAGATGAAAGAAGGGCAGCACCCTAATGTAAATCAACTATATTTCAATTAAAAAAAAAAATACTGACGCCCTGGACCCACAACAGATTAGCTTCATCAGAATTTCTGGGGTTGGGTTTCCCCGGTGGTGCAGTGGATAGGAATCCACCTGCCAATGCAGGGGACATGGGCTCTAGCCCTGGTCCGGGAAGATCCCACATGCCGTAGAGCAGCTAAGCCCGTGCGCCACAACTACTGCAGCCCATGCACCTAGAGACTGTGCTCTGCAACAAGAGAAGCCACCATAATGAGAAGCCCACGCACCGAAATGAAGAGTAACCACGCTCTCCTCAACTAGAGGAAGCCCGCGTGCAGCAAAGAAGACCCAACGCAGCCAAAAAATAAATAAATAATAATAATTTAAAAATAGAATTTCTAGAGTTGAGGCCCAGGCACTGTATTCTTGAAAGTGCCCCACGGGATTCTCATGCAGAAGAGGGTTGAGGGGCACTGTCCTTGGGTAATGCTGACCAAAGCAGCTGCTTGTGTAGCATTTGGGGACCCCAATTCAAGAGCACTCATTTGGCCCCAATTTATTTACCTGGTATCCCTTTATGGCAGAAGCTGTACTAGGTTCTGGAGATGCAGAGTTGAATGACATGATCTTGTCCGTAAGGATTTTACCATGAAATGAGTGAGGTGAAACTGGCTAAGTGTTAGAACAGAGCTGGGCATGGGACATAGTGGAGGAACAAAGGGGGACTTAAAAAAAAAAAAAAAAAAAAAAAGGGCAGCATCCTGATAAATATATCAAGCAGATCCTGAGAGCAGTGCTCCCCCTCTAGCTCAGAAGGTGCAGAGCAGAAGGGCAGGAGAGGCTACAGGGCACCCAGAGGCCTGTAGCCTCTGCAGGACAGTGTTAAATGCACACCACCCGCGGGACCCATAGACCCCCAGACGTGTTGCTGGTGCAAGTCATCGCTTTGCGAAGAGAACCAGGCATTGTGGAGGTAAGAAACTGGAGCGAGCAGGTATGCCAGGAATGGTCCAAAAGCTGCCAGGGTTTGCTCATACTGTGAGCATCTATACCACCCAAAGACAGAAACAAGTCATTCAGTACACTCCAGTTCATCAACTCTCTCATCTGGCCCTGCAAAGATACATTTTCTTCCTCCTCCTTCAAGTGAAGGATTTGGTCGGGAACCTATACTAAGTTTTTCAGAACAAACCTTAACACCGACTTGCCTATCAGCCGGTGCTAGTCCTTTTTCTATAAGGAAAAACAGACAAGGAAAAATCACTAGACTCAGGCAAAAGTATTACAGTTCTAAGGAAAGGAACCAGTTTGACAGAAACTGTCTCTTCCGAAAAAGTGTTACTCAAACGGACAGAAAAAAATTTTGTAAAATTCTCAGTATTTCAAGAAGCCGCTTGATTCAAGAGGGCACTGCACCTGTGAAAATGGGGCAAGCAGCTGTGAGGATGGAGCAGCGTGAGATCAGGAAAGGTTGCTTGGAGTTGACTTGTTTTCAATACGTATGGCTTCATTTAAAATGGTGATAGCTGGAGTGAACAACAGAAGGCATGCTGCAGAAATATCAAATTACCGAAGTAAATGAGAACTCGAGAAATTCTCCCGGAACTCAGAGGGAAAACAAAAACTAGTGACAGAATAAATAAGACACGAGGGGCAGATTCTGGAAGCCAAAACAGATGTAACAGGAATCTTAGGGAAGAAAGCAGAAAACAGAGAAATGAAAGAATAGTCAAAGAAATAACAGAAGAATATTTTCCAAAGTTGTGAAAAGGCCTGGGTCTGTACTACAAAATGGCTGACCAAATATATAAACATATTCTGTTCAAAAATTAAATATAAAATACTACAAATGTCCAAAGGAAAAAAACACAGTTTGCCACAATATAATCAATTTGAAGATGATCTCAGATATCTTCCTAACATCAAACATCAGAGGTCAAGGGGACAATATCTACAGAGTTTAAAGGTGGAAAGCTTGTTACTCAAGAATCCTATAGCCATTCAAGGAGATATGAATATGTGTAGGTATAGTAGTAAGTCACACTCATGTTATTTTCATCATTAAACTGGCAAAAATATTTTTAAATCGTAATGCCCAGTGTTGCCTAGGGTGAGATAAATAGGCTAGTAGAAGTAACTAATAACCATGTTTCATACATTGTAGGTAGAAAGGTAAACTGAAAACAATCTTTCTGATTAACCGTCTGACAGTACAATATGCACCGTCCTTACATATCGACACTCTCATCCTCACCCAGGTATCCCACTTCTGGTAACCTTTCCTAGAGAAATACTTACAGGTGCAGACAAAGATGTATATACAAAGATGTTCACAGGGCAATATATATGATACCAAAGCACTGGAAATGAACGGCATGACAAAACTAGGGGATTACTATTTAAGCCATTTTTTAAAAATCACGTTTTCAAAGAATATTTAATAGGGAAAAATGTTCAAGATATAAAATTATTGGAAAAAACAAGATGTAAAACATTATACCTAACACGATATTAATTTTCTAAAAAAATAAATAAACAAACATATATTCCCAAGTATAGGAAAAAACACTAGAAGGAATTAGACCAAATAGTTATGAATGATGTTATCTCTGTGTGGTGATATTATGATGTACTTTTGTTATCCAGTTTATACTTTCTTATAGTTTGTAAATTTTCTACAATGACCATCAATCCTAATTTTTCTTCATATTTAACATCTCTGAATTTGGAATACATCTTAAAATTGATAGCATCTTTGACTGGATGACATATATTATTACTTTTGTACCTAGCAATAAAAACTAGAACAGTAAGTATGATGATTTTTTAAAAATCCAAAGGAAAATGTTCAATGAAGAGATCCTCAGAAAAGAGATATTCATTCCCCAAATAAAAATGACAGAACACTGCAGTTGGTGTGGGTGATAAGAGTTTTGGTTAGTTTTTTAAACCTTCCCCAATATAATTTTCCAGGGGACTAAAAACTCTTTCATAAAAACAGGTACAGAGGTGAAGATGACCTCAGGGTACACACCTTTCTCTTTTTTTTTTTTGAAATTAACTTTTACGGAATGCTTGGTTTATAGTTAGGCTTCAAAGAGAATACATTCTTGAGGTTAATCATTCATTCTTGCTTTCTAAATAGGCAAAAAGAACTTTAATCCCACTTTGGGAAGGGCTGCCTTTACCCTTCCACGTGGCAACTCTTCCCACGAGACAGGAGGGCAGAGGGGATTGTGGAAATGGAGAGATGAGAAGGAACAGAGGTTAGGATAACAGAAAATTTGAATGACGTTTCTTCTCTCCCTAGTTTGTATACACAGCGCCATCACATCACCCTCTACTACAGTGAACTCTGGGCACCAGAACTTCCAAAATGAAGTTAATGAATGAAACAGAAGCAGCCACTTAAACCTCTAAATTCTGTTCCTTCATATACCTTTCGATTTCTCTCTTCAGTCACTCCTATCTCACATCTGATTTTCCACTGACAACTGAGGAAGATAGTTATGGTTTCTGGTTCACACTTAGGGAGGAAAAAAAGACTGTTGTCTCCAGATACTCAACAAGTTCCTATTCTGCACAAGGTACTAAGTGCTGTGTATAGTACAAGAATATATATAATACCGGCTCTGAAAAAGCTTAGCTGTAGTAGATAAGACTTCTATATCAATTGCTACAGTCCAGAGGGGAAAGAGAGTTATGGCAAACACACTGAATAGTTGGTGCCCCTGACATTGTGGGTATTAAATTTTTTTAATGTCACCCCTAAATAGGTGAGTTACACATGTAAACTCACAAGGGGAAAACATGACAAGGTGGAAGGAACAGTATGAACAAATATAAGGAGAAAGGTTTGTGCCAGGACCTATTTTAGGATAAAGCCACTATAATGAACTGACCAAGGACTATAATTTACATCTTTTTAAAAATTTTAAATGGTTATTGGGCCTAGAAGAATTATTCCACAGGAAAAGTTTAATGAATCTTCCATTATAGGGTATATAGTCTGGCCTTGAAATCTGTTGCAGGGACTGATTGATTCAGGAAAGTCAAATTCATTCCTGGTCTAGTCCTGGGTTCAATCCCTGGTCAGGGAACTAAGATCCCACAAGCTGCGTGGCATGGCCAAAAAAAAATAAATAAATAAAATAAAATTTTTAATTGTAATAAAAATAAATAAATAAATAAAAATTTTTAAAGGCTTCATTCATGGTCATTCCTTCACTGCCTTTACAGAAGTGGCAAAGAGGGAATACAGGTTATGCAATCAAATTAAAAGCCTAAAAAATTCCTTCCCAGAGCTCGTGCTTTTAGGAGTTATGTTATAGAGATAACGTAATAGCCAAAGAGGGCATATGAAAACTGCCAGCCAAAGGGGAAAACTCCACCTACCCAACCCAGATGTAGAATTACCTCAATACAGTGTGACTGACTGAATGAACCATAGAGAATAAAAGGACCTCATAATTCATAGTAACACATCCATCCTCAGTTAAAAAAAAAAACACATTTTTGTTACCTTTGGTGGTTTTCTTATAAAAAACGTGAAGGAGAATGTACAGATTGATCCAGACACTGTGTCATTTTGGAAAATTCTGTGTTGCCACATGGTTATTTCGATTAGCCACAAGGAAGTAAAGCATGGGTCACTGAAGGAATAGACTGTCATGGAAGATTCTAAAAGCTGTCTCTGGAGACCCCAGAGTATTAGATGAATGGCCATCTGTTTTGCAGAGGGTCTTCAAAACCCTTTCCAGCCAGGAGCTTTCAAGGACAGAATAAGTACTTCCTTTTGCCTGTATTGCCATGAATGAAGGGGAGAAAAGCCAGTCCTTGGTTCGTTCATTTCACTCATTGACTCAATATTTATTAAAGAACCTACCATATTCAAAGTACTGTATTAGGTACTGTAGAAGGTACACATTTTCTGGAATCTAAAGTAGACAGAAGGCATTTTTAGAAAATTCCAAAAAAGACAAAAGACACAGGACCCAAGTAAAAATGGAATTTGCCAAGGAGTGCAATGAGAAGAAACCTCAATATGATAACTGTGCCAGGTGGGTTTGAAGAAGCCAGTGTTTATCAAAGCATTAAATAAGTAGTGTGACAAAACACCTAGTGGCACAGAGCTATCACTATGGCATGATTCTTCCAGCAGTAATACAGAAAAGCAATGATGAATTCCCGGGGAAAGGGAGAGCTACACAAGAAAGTCATGGTTCAAATACAAAGCGAGCTAAAGAATGGAGCATGATTCTGAGCTTTTGATGAGGTATAAAATTTCGACCTGACACTTGCAACGTGTCCTCTCATCTGACAGAGGTTTAATAATTACAGTGGATGACAACTTCTATGTATGCATCCAGTCACTCCGTTTGGTTCTACAGTTAATAACACACACATTAGCACTGTGAGGTACTGGTTTTCGAAGTTCAGAATCCATATACAAAGGAAGCATGGTCGTCTCATCAAAATTACAGATCAGTACGTAATCGTTATGCACTTCAAAAATGTGAAAGTAATGTTACGACTGAAATACCAGAAGTCAAGAGAGAGCATCTATATCTTGGTACAAAAGTAATCAATTAACAGAAAAAACCCTAAAACGTTAACTAACAAAAGTTAGCAAGAGTAAGAA
Source organism: Aethalodelphis obliquidens (assembly GCF_003676395.1). NCBI lineage: Eukaryota > Metazoa > Chordata > Mammalia > Artiodactyla > Delphinidae > Aethalodelphis > Aethalodelphis obliquidens. The sequence continues at coordinate 6,956,792 of NW_020838019.1, read as the reverse complement.
AGAGTATAAGAGAGCCGATTCCATATTTCTCTTCATGAAAAAACTGATAGTCCTTAAAGTTGCTGGATGAAAAAACTGAAGTATTAAGCATATTTTATGAGTTAAGAGGGAGAGAATCACTAAAAGAATAAAATGCAAATACAGTGAAAAGTAGTTACTTCTAAGAAATGGAACTTGGGGGTAGATGGCAAAGAGTTTTTCACTTTACATTTTAGATCAACCTCCACTGTTTGAATTTTTATTTCCTAGTATATGTATTATTTTTAATATATTACTAACAATAATATGAATGAGGTACTGACAGGAAAGATCTCCAGGACATATTAAGTTAAAAAAAAAGCAAGTATTCTAGTAATATACCTATACATACATACACACACACACACACACACACACACACACACACGTATAAAGTCCCATTTGTGTTATTTTAAAAAAGCAGCAGTAACATAGATGTAAATATTTTAAGATTGCTATATCTATGTTAAGGTTTACAAAAGGACCAGATAGAGGAAGGTGAAAGAGTAGTTCCACATTTTATTCTATACATTTCCATATTGTTTGAATCTAAGAATATATGTGCAGAATATATGTGCATTCATCTATTAATCGTTCAATTAATATTATTTTTTCCACACTTTTAACGAAAAAAGATTCCATGACTATATAATTAGTAGAGCTAGCCAAGTGGAAGAAAGAACAGCTTTGATCTCAGAAAAACCTGGATTCAAACACAAGCTTCACTAGGTATGTCACCTTGAACAAGTGGTTTTACCTCTCTGAGCCTCAATTTCCTTTTTTAAAGAAGTCTTCATGGAACTGTAATCCACATACCAAACAACTCACTGCCTGCTCGTGTGTTCACAGGACTGGGCAACCACAACAGACTAATTTCAGAGTATTTGCATACCCCTGAAAGAAACCAGGTACCCACGAGCAGTCAATCCCCATCGATTTTCTTTGCTGGGAAAAAAAATGGGGCTCAGAAGGTGATAACTACCTACATGACAGGCTTGTTACGAGAAATAAATGAAATCTATCAAAGCCTCCAGCACAGTGCCTGACCCTCAGTAGGTACTCATCACATGCGCTTCAAGTAAAGTTCACAACATAAATACTACAGAAATAAGCAAAAAGACTGGATAGGATAAGAAAGTGTAAGAGAGGCAAATCCTTCCAAGTACCTAGGAACACACTCAGCTTCCTATCCTCAGAGCCTATGACACCAGCTATGCCCTCTCCCCAATTCAACCGAATACCAAAAAATCCGGTATCAAGTCAAAAAAGCCCAAGTTTGAAAACGTCAGCCTTTAGGGGCATATTCTAGAGCGAAAGTTTCAGAAGAGACACACCCTCAACCCTGTAAAACGTGAACAGCAAGAAGCAAATACTGCAGTTGCTGAGCAGGGAAGAACACAGGAAGTTCACGTTGCACAAGCGGTTGAAACCATACTGTCATGGTCCTACTTTTCAAAGCGAAAATAAACATGGCACGTGCTCATCTGGCTGTTCAAGCACTTTCCACTTAAATGGCAATTCCTCAAGCCTACTGACTGCAGCCTGAAGTTATAATTTATTACTGTTTCTGTATGATTCCCGTGCCTCGGCAGAAAGCAGAACGTAGCACCTACGGTTTCAAGACCCATGAGAGGTAATAAAGTATAATTATTCAGAATTTATGATTAAGCCATATATTAGAGGTACTTTTTACTTCAGTTGGTCAGTCAGAGGTTGGAGGAGCAAGGGAATGGGGTCAGAGGAAGAAGTAACAAAAGCCTTTTCCTTTGAATAAAAGGTCTAAATCAGGGCAGGATTGAGGGACACCTGGAGGATTTACAAAGATACTATGGTCTCCAAGCGAAGTCCCAGAGGAGCCCCAGGTAAACTCCTAGAGGCCTCTCTTCTTCCTGCTCACAGAGCTACGGGCTCCAACTCGAGGGCTCGGGTTGGCTCCAGAAATAGAACGTGGCACGTTTTCAGGTTATACACATCAAACATTCACAGTGCGCTGGGACTTGCTGCTCTAAGACATAGGTATTTCAGAGAAGGTGAACCTCATCTAGAAAAATCCACGGGCCAGGCTCTGTAAATAAACCTGGCCCCCACCAATCTTCATAATGAGTCGCCATGTTTTAAGTCGTAGTTTACAAAGCACTTTCCCATATACTTTCTGAGTTGGCCTCACAATGACCCTGGGAAGCAAGTATCGTGAAGCACTAGTTTTGCAGTGGCGGCAGAGGTTCAGAGGGGAACTAACGATGCACAGGCGATGGACAAGAGGGGAGTCTGGAACCTGGTCACCTGATGGGAAATGGCCTTTCCATTATTCTGCCCTGAACTGCTGGTGAGCGAATGCCAACCCAAAAAAGAAATACTGTGCATTTCAATTTATATTGCTGTTTTCTTTTTTTGCCATGGAATTTTTATTTGGCAACTAAAGCTTTGAAATAGCTGATGGGTATAGTAATGACACATATGTGAAAATGAGATGTAGTTGGATTTAAGGAAACGAAAGTAAAGAGAGGAGATAGAACAGAGTCTTGAAGAGTGACATGTAAAAAATAATAACAAGGGGAGGGGGCATTGCCCAAATGTTTACCTAGCACTCACCTTTGTCCTGCACCATCCCACCTCCACACTCAGCTCCTGGTTAATGAACATAATTTGGCTGATGTCCCTTGAACTGTATAATCTGTTCCACAAAAAAACAAACCCGCAGTTTGTCTCCAAGCCACCTTTAAGTCCCTAACTCCCTGGTTGCATTCAGTCTATGGAAAACATCTGTGGCAAAGTAAATCATCCTACTCTGAGAAAAACCAGAGTGTGTTTTTTTTCCTTCTCTAAGTGTGTTTTGAAGTCCTGGTTGGAAAATTAGTGAAAATTGTAAATCTGTTTGCAAATCTGGTCATGTCTAACTCTGAGATTAGGGCAAAGATTCCAATTTAAAAGTAAAACCGTGACAACCCCAGTTAAGCGTGTCCTCAGGCACTGCAAGCAGGGCCTTCACTCAATTCCACAGGCAGTGGATTTATCACAGGCACCCGACACGTTCCCCATCAGACACCCCTGGAGTATTTACTTGAGACAGCAGGGTTCAGTCTGCACTTCCTCTGCAGACCAATATATTATTATAAATTGAGCTAAACTGTTTCCTTTTCATAAGTGCTATGAAGTTCAGATTTCAGACATCAGCACAGGGCTGAGGTCCCTCCACAAGGCTCTTTATAGTATTTGCCTTTTAAAAAGTAAAGAGAAAAGGTAGCTTTCGACCACGGTTGCTTTTATCTTTGTCTTGTTTTGGCTAAGAGGAGGTGTGGGAAAATTCATTTTAGAAATCAAACACGACATCTTAATAAGAAAATAGATTCTAAATACAAACTTTGGGTACAGTGGGCTATGCTTGGCCCAGTTCAGTAGGTTATCAGTTATTTAACCTATATCTGAGGGCAGGAGTTGGGAAACCAGGACTAGATAGTATGTCTTGGATATCAGCTCCTATAAAATAATAACACACTTCTTCTGTTTATCACCTACAACAGAAAAAGGGAACCAGTGTATATTTTAAAATGTATATTCATTATAATATATAAGTCAAAGGACAACATAATTATTTAATATTTTCATTTTTAATGTTTTTCTGAGCCAAGAAAAACATAACTTTAGAAAGAAATGCAAAGCTGGGATGAAGTGAGAGAGTGGCATGGACATACATACACTACCAAATGTAAAACAGATAGCTAGTGGGAAGCAGCCTCATAGCACAGGGAGATCAGCTTGGTGCTTTGTGACCGCCTAGAGGGGTGGGATAGGGAGGGAGGGTGGACGGGAGACGTAAGAGGGAGGGGATATGGGGATATAGTATGCATATAGCTGATTCACTTTGTTATACAGCAGGAACTAACACACCATTGTAAAACAATTATACTCCAATAAAGATGTTAAAAAATTTTTAATTAAAAAAATTTTTTTAAAAAAGGAAATGGAAAAGAAAGAAGCAAACACACCACCACTGTCACCTTCTTTTCTGCCCTTCTGAACAACTTAGGCATCACGCTGAGGGAGGGGGAGGAAGGCACAGAAGCCCAGAGCAGGGGGCAGCGCTGCAGTGGGGTGAGGAGGGACTCCAGGTGGTGGGGAGGGGATGGCCTGACACAGGTGTCAGAGCCCAAGTGGGCTAAAGTGACAAGTTCCAATCCACGCCTCTTACCTGCTGTGTAACCCTGGCTAAGTAACGACATTGATCTAACCTTAAATTTTTCTTTCTCAATATAGCTAACATCTACTTCTCAGGGTTATTGAGAAGATTCCAAGAAGGTTTGACTTGTCATTAGTCCCCAATAAACATAGCTGTTATTCATATACTATTGTTATTCCAGATACGTATATATGCACACATAGGAAAAAGACTGAAAAGGAATGTACTAAAATGGGCATGAACCTGATTTTTATATCCTTTCATTTTATACTTTTCAGACTTTCTTTTCTCTACAATGAGCATGTATTACTTTTTCAATCAGAAGAGAACACATGAGATGTTATTAAATAAATAGAAAGTAGTTGAGCCTTTACCATGTGTATTTACTACTTTTGTTTACAGAAAATTAATAAAGCTATTAAAAATAGCACCCTTCTGACTCTCACTTCTTTAAAAGGTGCAAAATAGTCATAGAAACTCCAACAGAGTATCCAAAAGGAAAGTGGTTTACTGGCTGAAACTATCACCCATTTATACTCACGGTAAATATCCGCATCAGGTGGTCTCTTAAAAAATGAATTAATAATCTGTTCTACCTACAAATAATGCTCAAAACAATGGGGTAAAGACTTCAGAATAGAGACTCAGATGCTGAGGCAAGCAGGGGAGGGGCAGGCCAAGAGATGACCTTAACCCTAAAAGCATTCCCACCTAGAGATTTCAGTGAATGGGGATCCAATCTAAACGGTCCCTTTTAGAGCAAGAAAAGCACCATACATGAAACCTGCAACCCACACTGGTCCCAGTTCTGCCTCACATGAAGTGAGTGACTTTCCGCAAATTAAGAAAGAACAGAACAATCCTTGCACCTTCCCCCCCACCCCCCGCTGGCAAGGCTGTTTGGAGACTGAATGAAATTGCTTATGTGAAATTGATCTGTAAACCGGAAAGCAACATGCAAATGGAAGGCAAGAGATTTAGGGTTTACTTAGATCAGTGTGTAACAAACGCAGGACTCATCCATGAGAAGAACTGAAGAATTTACCACTGAATCGTACCAGGAGAAAGTAACTTCCTACGTAATGATCTTCCAATCTCCCTGCTGACATGAAGGACAAAGTCCAAGATTGGTACCATGATCCAGTTAACACCTCTTCATAACAGTTACTAAGGACAGAACAGGACTGAGGCTCAGGACCTGCAGCAAACAAAAGCGGTGGGCACTTAATTCTGTTTTCCTTCTTTCTATAAACTCTCTTCTTTTTCTAACAACGCTTCTAATTATGTCAAGTGATACTGGTTTTCCATTTAAGATAGTGATATAAAATCTCCCCCACAAAATTTATTTTGACAAAAGAAAAAAAACGGAGTTAATCTAGAGAGAAATGTTACATAAGTAATAATAACATGGGGAGCACATGGATATGGCAAAAACCACGAAGCTGATGTGCGAATGACTGAAATTTGGAAAACACTTAATGATGAAATGTCCGAAAGGGCCACTCCAAACTCATAATTCCTAGAAGGCAAGGACCAAGTTTTATCCATCTCCAGTACTCCAGAACCTTATGCAGCACACAGAAACACTCTATTAATTGGGAGATAATTCTTATTATAAATACTCGGTTTGAGCCTTGGTGCTTCCTGGTTCTAAAACCAAACACATGAGTAGACTCCCCCAGGCAGGTAAGAGTGAGAGCAGCCCTAAATGTTCAGGAGATCAGAGCCAAGGATAGAATAAACCCTGAGAAGCTGTTCGAGGAAAAAAGGATGCTGTTTGCACACTGTGCGTCAGAAAACAAAGAGAAAGTCTAAAAATAAAGCAAAAAACTTAGAGCAAAGAAACAAAAAGCAAAGCTCCACAAACACCACAGCTTCAGTTAGCCTGACCACAGCTGAATTACTGCTTCCCAAAGAACTACATGAGGGAAATGAGGGAAAGTCAATTGGGGTGGGGGGTGAGGGGTGGGAGGGAGGCTGTGTTGTCAGGTCAGCTATTTTTGAGAAGAACCTAAATTCAAAACTAGAAAAAACTTTCCCAAAAAATCTATATAGATAGGGAAATATTTTTAAAACTTCACACTGATAAGTTGACTTAGATGATTTAGTAGCACTGATGAAAAATCTTGAAAACTTTAGCATATTTGGGGAACTCCATAAACACTGGGAATGAAAAGAAAAGCAATTCTAAAAATTAGCAGTATCGGAGAGATTGGTTCAAGATGGCGGAGTAGAAGGACGTGCTCTCACTCCCTCTTGTGAAAGACCAGAATCACAACTAATTGCTGAACAATCATTGACAGGAAGACACTGAAACTCACCAAAAATGATACCCCACATCCAAAGACAAAGGAGAAGCCACAATGAGACGGTAGAAGGGGCGCAATCACAATAAAATCCCATAACTGCTGGGGTGGGTGACTCACAGACTGGAGAACACTTATACCACAGAAGTCCACCCACTGGAGTGAAGGTTCTGAGCCCCACACCAGGCTTCCCAACCTGGAGGTTGGAAAATAGGAGGAGGAATTCCCAGAGAATCAGACTTTAAAAGATAGCAGGATTTGATTTCAGGACTTCGACAGAACTGGGAGAGACAGAAACTCCACTCTTGGAGGGCACACACAAAGTAGTGTGCACATCAGGACCCAGTGGAAGGAGCAGTGACCCCACAGGAGACTGAACCAGACCTACCTGCTAGTGTTGGAGGGTCTCCTGCAGAGGCAGGGGGTGGCTGTGGCTCACCATGGGGACAAGGACACTGGCAGCAGAAGTTCTGGGAAGTACTCCTTGGCGTGAGCCCTCCTGGAGTCCACCATTAGCCCCACCAAAGAGCCTGCAGCCTCCAGTACTGGGTCGCCTCAGGCCAAACAACCAACAGGGAGGGAACTCAGCCCCACCCATCAGCAGACAAGCAGATTAAAGTTTTACTGAGCTCTGCCCACCAGAGCAACACCCAGCTCTACCCACCAGCAGTCCCTCCCATCACGAAACTTGTGCAAGCCTCTTAGATAGCCTTATCCACCAGAGAGCAGCTGGCAGAAGCAAGAAGAACTACAATCCTGCAGCCTGTGGAATGAAAACCACATTCACAGAAAGATAGACAAAATGAAAAGGCAGAGGACTATGTACCAGATGAAGGAACAAGATAAAGTCCCAGAAAAACAACTAAATGAACTGGAGATAGGCAACCTTCCAGAAAAAGAATTCAGAATAATGATAGTGAAGATGATCCAGGACCTCGGAAAAAGAATGGAGGCAAAGATCGAGAACATGCAAGAAATGTTTAACAAAGACCTAGAAGAATTAACGAACAAACACCTAGAACAATTAAAGAATAAACAAAGAGATGAACAATACAATAACTGAAATGAAAAATACACTAGAAGGAATCAACAGCAGAATAACTGAGGCAGCAGAATGGATAAGTGACCTGGAACACAGAACAGCGGAATTCACTGCCACGGAACAGGATAAAGAAAAAAGAATGAAAACAAATGAAGACAGCCTAAGAGACCTCTGGGATAACATTAAACGTACCAACATTCGCATTATAGAGTCCCAGAAAGAGAAGAGAGAGAGAAAGGGCCTGAGGAGATATTTGAAGAGATTATAGTCAAAAACTTCCCTAACATGGGAAGGGAAACAGCCACCCAAGTCCAGGAAGCCCAGAGAGTCCCAGGCAGGATAAACCCAAGGAGAAACACACTGAAACACACAGTAACCACCCTGATAAAAATTAAAAACAAAGAAAAATTATTAAAAGCAACAAGGGAAAAACGACAAGTAAAATACAAGGGAACTCCCATAAGGTTAATAGCTGATTTCTCAGCAGAAACTCTACAAGCCAGAAGGGAGTGGCACGACATATTTACAGTGAGGAAAGGGAAGAACCTACAACCAAGGTTACTCTACCCAGCAAGGATCTCATTCAGATCCAACAGAGAAATCAAAAGCTTTACAGACAAGCAAAAGATAAGAGAATACACCACCACCAAAGCAGCTCTACAACAAATGCTAAAGCAACTTCTCTAAGTGGGAAACACAAGAGAAGAAAAGGACCTACAAAAACAAACCCAAGGGCTTCCCTGGTGGCGCAGTGGTTGAGAGTCCGCCTGCCGATGCAGGGGACACGGGTTCGTGCCCCGGTCTGGGAGGATCCCACATGCCGCGGAGCAGCTGGGCCCGTGAGCCATGGCCGCTGGGCCTGCACATCCGGAGCCTGTGCTCCGCAATGGGAGAGGCCACAACAGTGAGAGGCCCCCATACCGCAAAAAAAACAAAAAAGCAAAAAACAAAACAAAACAAAAAAACAAACTCAAAACAATTAAGAAAATGGTAATAGGAACATACATATCGATAATTACCTTAAACGTGAATGGATTAAATGCTCCAACCAAAAAACACAGGTTCACTGAATGGATACAAACACAATACCCATATATATGCTGTCTACAAGAGACCCACTTCAGACATAGGGAAACATACAGACTGAAAGTGAGGGGATGGAAAAAGATATTCCATGCAAATGGAAACCAAAAGAAAGCTGGAGTAGCAATACTCATATCAGATAAAACAGACTTTATTAAAATAAAGAATGTTACAAGAGACAAGGAAGGACACTACATAATGACCAAGGGATCAATCCAAGAAGAAAATATCACAATTATAAATATATATGCACCTAACATAGGAGCACCTCAATACATAAGGAAAATGCTAATGGCTATAAAAGAGGAAATCAACAGTAACACAGTAATAGTGGGGGACTTTAACACCTCACTTACACCAATGGACAGATCATCCAGACAGAAAATTAATAAGGAAACACACACTTTAAATGACACAACAGACCAGATAGATTTAATTGATATTTATAGGACATTCCACTCCAAAACAGCAGATTACACTTTCTTCTCCAGTGCGCACGGAACATTCTCCAGGAGAGATCACATCTTGGGTCATAAATCAAGCCTTGGTAAATTTAAGAAAACTGAAATCATATCAAGCATCTTTTCCAACCACAATGCTATAAGATTAGAAATCAATTACAGGGAAAAAATGTAAAAAACACAAACACATGCAGACTAACACTATGTTACTAAATAACCAAGAGATCACTGAAGAAATCAAAGAAGAAATCAAAAAATACCTAGAGATAAATGACAATGAAAACTCGACGATCCATAACCTATGGGATGCAGCAAAAGCAGATCTAAGAGGGAAGTTTATAGCAATACAAGCCTACCTCAAGAAACAAGAAAAATCTCAAATAAACAATCTAACCTTACACCTAAAGGAACTAGAGAAAGAAGAACAAACAAAACCCAAAGTTAGTAGAAGGAAAGAAATCATAAAGATCAGAGCAGAAGGGCTTCCCTGGTGGCGCAATGGTTGAGAGTCTGCCTGCCGATGCAGGGGACAGGGGTTCGAGCCCTGGCCTGGGGAGATCCCGCGTGCCACAGAGCAACTGGGCCCGTGAGCCACAATTGCTGAGCCTGCGCGTCTGGAGCCTGTGCTCCGCGACAAGAGAGGCCGCGATGGTGAATGGCCCCCGCTTGCCACAACTAGGGGGAGCCCTCGCACGGAAGCGAAGACCCAACACAGCCATAAATAAATAAATAAAATTAAAAAAAAAAAAGATCGGAGCAGAAATAAATGAAATAGAAACAAAGAAAACAATAGCAAAGATCAATAAAACTAAAAGCTGGTTCTTTGAGAAGATAAACAAAATTGATAAACCTTTAGCCAGACTCATCAAGAAAAAGAGAACCCTCCCAAACTCATTCTATGAGGCCACCATCACCCTGATACCAAAACCAGACAAAGATACTATAAAAAAAGAAAATTACAGACCAATATCACTGATGAATATAGATGCAAAAACCTCAACAAAATACTAGCAAACAGAATCCAACAACACATTAAAAGGATCATACACAATGATCAAGTGGGATTTATCCCAGGGATGCAAGGATTCTTCAATACATGCAAATCAATCAATGTAATACACCATGTCAACAACTGAAGGATAAAAACCATATGATCATCTCAACAGATGCAGAAAAAGCTTTTGACAAAATTTAACATCCATTTATGATAAAAACTATCCAGAAAGTGGGTATAGAGGGAACCTACCTCAACATAATAAAGGCCATATATGACAAACCCACAGCAAACATCATTCTCAATGGTGAAAAACTGAAAGCATTTCCTCTAAGATCAGGAAGAAGACAAGGATGTCCACTCTCACCACTATTATTCAACATAGTTTTGGAAGTCCTAGCCACAGCAATCAGAGAAGAAAAAGAAATAAAATGAATCCAGTTGGAAAAGAAGAAGTAAAACTGTCACTGCTGATGACAGGATATTATACATAGAGAATCCTAAAGATGCCACTAGAAAACTACTAGAGCTAATCAATGAATCTGGTAAAGTTGCAGGATACAAAATTAATGCACAGAAATCTCTGGCATTCCTATACACTAACACCACAAGATCAGAAAGAGAAATTAAGGAAACAATCCCATTTACCATTGCAACAAAAAGAATAAAATACCTAGGAATAAACCTACCTAAGGAGGTAAAAGACCTGTACTCAGAAAACTATAAGACACTGGTGAAAGAAATCAAAGATGACACAAACAGACAGAGAGATATACCATGTCCTTGGATTGGAAGAATCAATACTGTGAAAATGACTGTACTACCCAAAGCAATTTACAGATTCAGTGCAATCCCTATCAAATTACCAATGGCATTTTTTATAGAACTAGAACAAAAAAATCTTAAAATTTGTATGGAGACACAAAAGACCCCAAATAGCCAAAGCAGTCTTGAGGGAAAAAAACGGAGCTGGAGGAATCACACTCCCTGACTTCAGACAATACTACAAAGCTACAGTAATCAAGATAATATGGGACTGGCACAAAAACAGAAATATAGATCAATGGAACAGGATAGAAAGCCCAGAGATAAACCCACGCACATATGGTCAACTATTCTATGACAAAGGAGGCAAGGATATACAATGGAGAAAAGACGGTCTCTTCAATAAGTGGTGCTGGGAAAACTGGACAGCTACATGTAAAAGAATGAAATTAGAACACTCCCTAACACCTTACACAAAAATAAACTCAAAAAGTATTAAAGACTTAAATGTAAGACCGGACACTATAAAACTCTTAGAGGAAAACATAGGAAGAACACTCTTTGACATAAATCACAGCAAGATCTTTTTTGATCCACCTCCTAGAGTAATGGAAATCAAAACAAAAATAAACAAATGGGACCTAATGAAACTTAAAAGCTTTTGCAAAGCAAAGGAAACTATGAACAAGATGAAAAAACAACTCTCAGAATGGGAGAAAATATGTGCAAATGAATCAATGGACAAAGGATTAATCTCCAAAATGTATAAACAGCTCATGCAGGTTAATATTAAAAAAACAAACAACCCAATCAAAAAATGGGCAGAAGACCTAAATAGGCATTTCTCCAAAGGAGACATACAGATGGCCAAGACATACATGAAAAGCTGCTCAACATCACGAATTATTAGAGACATGCAAATCAAAACTACAATGAGGTATCACCTCCCACCAGTTAGAATGGGCATCATCAGAAAATCTACAAACAACAAATGCGGGAGATGGTGTGGAGAAAAGGCAACCCTCTTGCACTGTTGATGGGAATGTAAATTGATACAACCACTACAGAGAACAGTATAGAGGTCCTTAAAAAAGTAAAATAGAATTACCATACGACCCAGCAATCCCACTCCTGGGCATATACCCTGAGAAAACCATAATTCAAAGAGACACATGCACCCCAATGTTCATTGCAGCAGTATTTCCAATAGCCAGGTCATGGAAGCAACCTAAATGCCCATCAACAGACGAATGGATAAAGAAGATGTGGTACATATATACAATGGAGTATTACTCAGCCATAAAAGGGAACTAAATTGGGTCATTTGTAGAGACGTGGATGGATCTAGAGACTGTCCTACAGAATGAAGTAAGTCAGAGAAAGAAAAACAAATATCGTATATTAATGCATATATGTGGAATCTAGAAAAATGGTACAGATGAACCGGTTTGCAAGGCAGAAATAGAGACACAGATGTAGAGAAGAAATGTATGGACACCAAGGGGGAAAAGTGACGGGGTGGTGGTGGTGGTGGAGAATTGGGAGATCAGGATTGACATATATACACTAATATGTATAAAATAGATAACTAGTAAGAACCTGCTGTATAAAAAATAAAATAAAATTGAAAAAGATGAAAATAAAAATTAGCAGTATCTTTTAAGAAAACCTAGTCACATGTAGATGTTTTCTTATCACTATAAAAAACCTGAAAAGTTTATTTCAAAAGACATATGCAAAATATGTACCCAATAACCTAAAACCTAGACACTAGAGCATCAGTATAGCTTTGATCCTCCCAATTACCAAGCATAAAGTAGCAGTCTCCTTGGTGAAGGGGTATCGCCAAACCAGGTGTCTCTATGTCCCATGAGATCTTAAAACCAACGTGCCAAATATCAGGATCTCTGCCTTCGAGTTGAGGGTCATCCTCACTTTCCTCTTCAGGGTCTGTCAAAAGAGAAGAGAGTTGTCAGAATGGAAATGTTTCATCTAAAGTTCTGGGTTTCATAACAGTTACCTTAGGAATAACTGAGGTTTTAATAAAATATGGATAAGTGAACTATATACTCTTTTTACGTCATATTTTTTTTAAAAAACACATTCTTTAGAATATTGTTAACATGTCATTTATTTTTTAATCAAAAAAATCTGAAAATGGTGAGGAAATAACCACACATACCAAAGAAAATGAAAGAAGATTATTTTGTGCAATTCCATGTAACTAAATTAGAAAATCTGGATAGGTTTTTAGGAAAACATTAATGACCAAAATTGACCCCAGAAGAGGTAGAAAAGCTAAAAAAAAGCCAAAGAAGGTATAGGGGTAGTTGTCAAAGAACACAGGAGTAGAGAGCTGCAAAGGAGAATTCTATCAAAAAATTAAGAAGTGGGTAATTTCAATCCACTGTAAATTGTTCAAGAGCACAGAAAAAGAAAAGTGTTCAAATTCTTTTCATAAAGACAAAATACGTATCAAACTCCAAAGCAAGCACACGCATGTGTGTGCGCGCACACACACACACACACACACACCAGTCTCACATCTGAAAATCAATGCATATTTCTTAAATACAGTACAGATGGTCCCCAACTTAACGATTTTTCAACTTCACAATGGTGTAAAAGCAACATTCATTCAGTCAAAACCATACTTCGAATTTTGAATTTCATCCTATCCCAGGCTAGCGACATGCAGAACAATACTCTCTTGTGATGTTGGGCACAGGCAGCTCCAAGTCAGCCACGTGATCAGAAGGGTGGAGAACTAATACACTTACAACCATTCTGTACCCATATAACCATTCTCATTTTCACTTTCAGTACAATATTCAATAAGTTACATGAGATATTCAACACTCTGTTACAATATACTTCGTGTCTGATGATTTTGCTCAGCTGTGGGCTAATGTAAGCATTCTGAGCAGGTTTAAGGCAGGCTAGGCTAAGCTATGATGTTCGGTAGGTTAGGTGTATTAAATGCAGCTGTGATTTATATTTTCAACTCACAATGGGCTTATTGGGCGATAACCCCAGTAGGTCATGGAAGATCTATATAAGAAAACAGACTCCAAATCCAGCAGCATATTAAAAGGATAACTTTCCATGACCAAGTAGAACTTATTCCATGAGTACAAGGATAGTTCATTATGCAAAAGTCTATACTTAAAATTCATCATATTCATAGATGAAAACAAACAAACAACAGATATGTGAGTCACCAGAATTACACAAATGTATGTGACAAAATATATCCTTTCATGGTAAAAACCTCAATAAGATAGCAATGGGTGGCTAGTTCCTTAACATGATACAATACAGATCTATCTCAATCCCAAAGCCAGCATATTTTAATAGGGAAACATTAGAAACAGTCCCAAAGTTAAGACAATGCCCTTTATCACAACAATGACTCACTTAAACAAATGTAAAGACATATTATGTTCCTGGGAAATAAGACGAAACATCATGGAAATGCCGGTTCTCCCTAAACCACCTATAAATTTGACACAAACACAACAAAAATACCAACAGGATTGATTTTTTAGGTGAGTGGGGCAGGTCACTAGACAAGCTGATTCTCTAATTCACATAGAAATATAAACAAGCAAGCACAGACATGGAATTTTTTTTTTAACTATACAAAGAGCTCCTACACATCAATAAGATAAAGATCAATTATCACATAGAAAAATGGGCAAAAGTTTTAACGACAGAACACATAAAATGAAATGAGTTTGTAAACATATAAAATGATGTTCAAACTTATTTATGTAAGAGAAATACAAAGCCATAATTGATATTTTTCACCTATCAGATCACAAAAAAATCAAGCACTTTGATAAAATATGGTGTTAGTCAGAGTGCAGCAAAATGGCACACTCATATTCTCTGTAGAAGACTATTTGGCAATTCCTATCAAAATTACAAATACATAAACCCTTTGAACTTATAAGAATTCCACAATTCCACCTTTAGGAATGTATACTAATATTCCTACTTGCAGAGGTCACAACTTGAGTGAGGATATTTACCGTAATACTGTGTATAAGAGCAAAAGATCAGAATAACCTAAATACCCATCAATAAGTTTCTGGTTTAATAAATTATGAAATGTCTGAGTAATCAATACTATACAGCCACTAAAAGTAACATGAGTATGCACTGATAGAGAACTATCTGATATATTTTTAAGGGAAAGAAAGGCATAGGCTATAATCTGTGTAAGAAGTACAAACACACACACGTACGTATACGTACATATAATATTTCTGGAAGGAAAGTCAAGGCTGACTTTTCTGGGCAGAGAACTACGTGGCTGGGATGAGGAGTGGGAGAGACGTAAAGGAAGTGGAAGGCAGACACTATGGTTCACCTACACTAAGAGTCCTGCACTTACATAAAAACTTGTAAAAGTTCACCTAAGAAATATTTACTGAGCAGTTACTGTATACAAGGCACTGACCTGGGCACTTGGGGTATATCAGTAAATGAAACAAAGACCTAGGCCCAGGGGAGCTTTCCTTCCAGGGGAGCTGTAAATGTTCATCACTGATTACTAAAAAAGGGAACATTTTAAATTCCATTAGACTTTAATCCACTAGACTCTGGTCTTCAAGGGCAGGGTCCATTTTTCTGTTTCATCCACATTTAGAGCCCCAGTGACTGGCATATAAAAAGCATCCAATGAACATCTGTACTAAATTGCCTGCTTAAAAACAAAATGTTCTTTCAGTTCACACCATTCACGGTCCTTACTACGCTAGATGGCAGGAAAAGAAAATGTTAATTATGGGGGGAGGAAACAAATGCAAATTAAATCAAATAATGTAATAAAGCGTGACACTGCTAAATTAGGACAGTTCTCAATATTAAAGAAATCTAGAGAAGAGGCAGGTTCAATGAGGATTAGAATGGGTAGAGCAGAATTCTTGGAGAAGATCAAACTTGAGAGACAAGTACGGTTTAGACTCACAGAGGGCAGAGTACAAAAGATGTAAAGTTTTATGCCATCAAAATGGACAATAAAGCATGTTTTACTTAGGCTGCATCAGGTGCATGCCACATACACAATCCAAAGGTATGTGCTCCCAGATGGCACATGTTCTCATACAGAGTCCCTAAATTCTGAACATCTTACTCTCCAGTAACTGTGCACCAGGGTCAGAGGCAGTAAGAGAAAGGAAAAAGAAACTCCCCTTTATAACTATTTGCTCCCATTACTTTGCATAGGTATGGTGAAAAAAAATCAGACCAGAAATCCAAGTTCATGGTCTCTTCAAAGACGGAATGCTACCAGAACCTTTACGGACACATGCAACTGTGGAGATCTTCAATTCTCTAAGTTTGAATCTAAAATCTGGGACTTCCCTGGCAGCACAGTGGTTAAGAATCTGCCTGCCAATGCAAGGGACACGGATTCAAGCTCTGGTCCGGGAAGATCCCACATGCGGTGGAGCAACTAAACCTGTGCGCCACAACTACTGAGCCCGCGCACCTAGAGCCTCTGTTCCACAACAAGAGAAGCCACCACAATGAGAAGCCTGCGCACCACGATGAAGACCCAATGCAGCCAAAAATAAATAAATAAATTTATTCAATAAAATAAATTCTGCCACAGTAACAGAATCTTACCTTTTGTCATATGCGTTATTTCTGATACATATTTTCTCAAATACTCTTTAGTTAAGAGCAATTTTCAGCTAGATTTCTTTAAAGTCATAGAATTAAAAAGTCCAAAGCCAGGTGAATCCCAAAAACATTTTAAAGAGAGTCCTCTGGAACAGGAGTGTCAAATACCTTATATATCAGAGGACACAATGAATTCACTGGTTGTGGCTTTTCTGAGGACTGGTGTAGAATCAGTCTAAAATTTTCTCTAGGCTCAGCAGGAAAGAGTGGTATGATTGATTACTGATGTCTGTCACAGGCACTTGAAGGGAGGTAGCAGCATCAGAACTAGATATTTGCTGTCCATGCCTGATGACATTTTCCAGGAAGTTCCTGTACATAATATATAGTTATACATAATACACAGTTACACCTGAAAATACCAGAATTTGCAAAACTAGATCCTATGGAGCAGAAAAGAGCTCACGAAGATATATAGCTTGACCTTTACTATATTTTCTGAACAAATCTAATGTTAGTTGCCCACTGATAAAAGGGCTTTGTGTAAAAATACCAGTTTCCAGCTACTCTTGAATTATAAGCTCAGATATCACTGGGGCAGTCACAAGTGGCTGTAGGTAAGAAGTAGCTGCCCGTTTTAGACAAGGCACTAGTGGCAGTCCCCAGTCAGCCACGTGACTCTTTTGCAGTACCTGCCTAGCCCCGACAGGCATTCAAGTCCATGAACCTTGCTCTAGCCTACAGGCAAATCAGGCCTATCTCCTGCTTTTATAAAGTTTAACAGGAACAGAGTCAGGACCATTCCTTTGCATCCTGTCCACAGCTGCTTTCACACATAACAACAAGGTTGAGCAGCTAAGACACAGACCATAAGGCCCATAAAGCTGAAAGTCTTTACTCTCTGGTCCTTTATACAGAAAACATCTGCCAACTGCTGCTCTAGAGTCTTGATATCTGTGATTTGACAGAGATGCCTACAGCACATATTAGTGAGGAAGGCTGAATAAAGTAATAATGATGCAATGTGACTAACACCTACTAATGTTGAAACCGAGCAGGGCCCTATGGGGCTCCCAGGCATGGAGGCCTTTTTGTCCCCCATTTCTTATAGGCAAGACTCCAGCCTCCATGACCTTCCCTGAGTTCCAAAGGGCAGATTCGAACAGTTGATAATCAAGGGGGGGAGCAGCCAGGAAGCCACCTGAGGCAAGATTAAAGGGACCAGAGAAGCACTTCAAGATTAGGAGACCCTGCACACACCCTAATCTTGTCAACAACCCCACCCTTTAGAAACTCTGCAGAAGAAAGAACAATGCAAGACTGTTACTGCCTTGATCCTTATTACATACCCCTGACCACTGAGCCCCGACTATAAGACCTCTCCCTATTCCCCAAGGAGGGGGCAACACTTGAGGTGCTGGCCTCCTGTGTTCCCCCCTTTGCCTGGCAAAGAATAAAGCCAGCCTTTCTCTCCCCTCCAGAACTCTGTCTCTGTATCTCATTTCGGCACCGGCTCACAGGGAGCCAAGATTTTGGCAGCAGTGTCATGTGACTAATACCAACATACAACATAATAAAGCAATTAATGCTAAATTATTTGATAAGATCAATTTAACAAAAGAATATTGATATGAGAACTCAATATCTATATGTGTGATACCCCAAGGCTTTCAGGCTGCTTCATTCTAGAGGGTCCTAATGATAACAGATGTAGCAAGTAGCCCAAGATAAAAGAATAGAGACATTTTAAGAAGACTATGTCCCTCCCTGGTCAAATCAACGACAACTTAACTTTAAAAAGAAATGATTTTTAAACTACAAAGACAATGATTTTCAGGTAGCTTTAATGCCACCAAGTATGGACGTTCTAAAAAGGGATCATCTTTATAGGCTGACAGACTGGTTACTACTTTCCCCTCTAAATTTCATCCTCACACTCTTCTCAATATGGAACCAATAAAGTCTTGAACAACAAACAGAGAGTAATTGCAATCAGTGTTGCCTGATGTCCCCCATAAATCCAGCACCTTTGCAATGTGCTCATTAAAATAATGTTTTGTTGAAAGTTTGTTTCCTCCGTCAGCTGGGTAGGCAGGAGGGAAGCTGTATGTCTGATAAATTTTTTATTGCATAAATACAGTGTTGCCCACTTTCTCAATAAAATCAACTTGCAATTACCTATAGCAACTGCAACTGATTACTGTTCCCCTATGTTATTTTGGAAACAAGCAGAGGCAATTGGCTCCTACTTGCCTTTGAACTTCAGTAACGTTGAAATGATTTTAAGTATCTCAATGTGTTTGGTGCATTCCCAGCTCCCACCAACCAAACTACTAAAGAAGTGAAAGATGTGACAAAGTACAAAAGAAGACTAAGTTTAAAGGTCAAGTTTAAAATGTCCAAAACTGCCCCCGCCAAGTTAACCAATTTGATTTATTTATACTAACTAGTTTTTGAGAAAAAATTAATTCCATTTAATAAAAGATAAATGCCATTCACAAAGCTGTATGCAAACAGCGTCGCATAGAAAACAAAGCTAGAAGCCTGAGCACGGAAGAAGAGATGACAGTTCTAATCAAGTAAAATATATCACTTGAAATTTTCTACCGTATTTAACAGCATATACCATTAATAATGTATGTCAATAATTTCCCTGATATGTAAATATATATTCATCGTCACCACGCATTAGAAAATAGCCCTGGGCTTCCCTGGTGGCGCAGTGGTTGAGAATCTGCCTGCCAATGCAGGGGACACGGGTTCGAGCCCTGGTTTGGGAAGATCCCACATGCCGCGGAGCAACTAGGCCCATGAGCCACAATTACTGAGCCTGCGCATCTGGAGACTGTGCTCTGCAACAAGAGAGGCCGCGATAGTGAGAGGCCCGTGCACCGCGATGAAGAGTGGCCCCCGCTTGCCGCAACTAGAGAAAGCCCTTGTGCAGAAACGAAGACCCAACACAGCCATAAATAAATAAATAAATAAATAAATAAAATTAAAAACAAACAAACAAAAAAACTATTCCCTTAAAAAAAAAAATAGCCCTATTCCCTATTCCCTCAGCCAAGTGCTAAAATTCTAAGACTCTGGACGTGGCAACTATTTTCTGTTTCCTTAACCCTATACCTAGAGGGGCTTAAATAGCAGGTACCTTCCTATCCATGTCACAGATATTGAGGCAGGAGAAACCCAGAAGTTGCAGAGGGTCAGCTGGTGTACAGAGCCTAAGGATGCTTTCTCTGTCCAGCACTGATCTGTGACATTCCAGCGCCTTGGACAAGAAATCATTTTTAAAAATGGAGACAGAAAGTGAAAGGGGAAGGTATGAGGTTGGGAAGACACACTCTAGAAGGGAAATGGCATGGTGGGTGTTTAGGAACATAACTGATTCTGAGTTATAAGAGTATCACATGAATGACATGGATTTGCAAGTGAAGAGGCTGGAGAGGTAGCGAGAGGCCAGGACGCGGCGGGTTTTGTGAATCATGGTAAGCAAGCTAGACTTACACTGAGGGCAGTGGCAGACACTGATAATGACTTTTTCATAGGGTCAGATCTGTTTTTCAGAATGATCCCCCGGGAAGGTAGATGCTTCTGTGTGCAGATGTTGGATAATTTTCCTGGATAGGTTTCCAAAGTAATGGCAAATGGCCTAAGCCAGAGAACATTTGGGAAACACTCCTGAAGGACTCTATCCCTTAGAAAGAAGGGTGGTCAGGAAGAAGCCTTCCTCAAAGAGCTCTACCGGGCTTCCCTGGTGGCGCAGGGGCTTCCCTGGTGGCGCAGGGGCTTCCCTGGTGGTGCAGTGGTTGAGAGTCCGCCTGCCGATGCAGGGGACACGGGTTCGTGCCCCGGTCCAGGAAGATCCCACATGCCGTGGAGCGGCTGGGCCCGTGAGCCATGGCCGCTGAGCCTGCGCGTCCGGAGCCTGTGATCCGCAACGGGAGAGGCCACAACAGTGAGAGGCCTGCGTACCGCAAAAAAAAAAAAAAAAGAGCTCTACCACTTAAAAATGCTTTCCTTGATTGGTTGTGAGGAACGAGCACTCCAGCTGGCTGCTAACGCAGAGCACGTTACTCAGCCACTGAGGAATGAATGGTCTGAAGAAATGGAGAATTCAGAAGTTGGAAAAAAAAAAACACAACACCCTCATCAGCTCAGAATCTATAACAAGAAGCTGCTCTAACATGTCTCGAAACAAGCAATCAGGACAAACATAGTCCCCTGACACACATAAATTATAAAATTAATTATAAGTTTTCTAGGATTTCAGGAGAAATACTGAAAACTCTTTACTGAAAAATCTGAAGCCTTTCAACATGATGTCTGTCTCTGTCAGCTTTCAGATAAAGCATTTGAAAAAAAAAGCTTTTTAAGATATAACTATTCACATACATAGGAGAATCTCATTATATCATGCTTCATGGACTTGGGGGAATAAAAGGAAAGTGAGAAAAGGAGAGAAAAACTGCTCTGGGGGCTCTTGGCTAAAGCTTTAAGACCACGACATTATTTGAAATAAAATATGAAATGAGGAGAGGAAGCAGAAAGACTTCTCAAATAATACATTCCCCGAACCGAAGCTTCGAACAATAGAGGTTGCGATTCTGTGGGCAACCTCAGGAAAGTGCAGAGAGTGTCATGGAGCCTTAGAGGAAACCCTGATGTTGTAAACAGCATAGAAGACCAGAATCAAAGTGCATTAATCAAAAAAGAATAATGGTTTGTTAACCCAGCTTCAGGCAAAGCTCTATCCAGGGTTCAGAATACATGTCCAAGACCCCGGTTTCTCTCCTTCCCAAAGCTCCTGAAAAAGAGAGTGGCCACAAACGCTGGAGGTGGTCATTTGGGGACCACGAGAAGTTTGTTTTCCTCAAGAAAAGAAAGCTACAGCTCAAAAAGAGCCAAAACAGGAAGGGGAAGAAGTTTGAAAGTGACCACACATTACTGTCAAAATAAGGTCCACTCGAAGCCCGTGAGACTTAGTATTAAATAAAAGAATTCCTTATCTTTTTAAATTAAGCTTGTTTAGGTCAAGTGTCTGCTATCTGCAATCAAAAGAATCCTAATACTAAACAGAGATCATAGTTGCAGAAATCAGAAGAGTGACGGGACAGTCGCCACAATGTGGTTGAACAGCACAAACTACTCAAGAACAAAAGATACCTACTGATTTTGGGCAAAAAAAATACCTACTGATTTTGCGTTATACGCACATACAAAGAAGGATCAAGACACGAGCCATGCCTTCAAAGAGCTTACAATTCTAATTCAAATATGTGTAAAACTAATGCATGGCTTTAGAAGTCAAGACAATGGTTACTGTTGGGGAAAAGAATATGCTGGAAGGGACCATTTCTGGGGTACTAATGTTTTCTTTATTGATCTGGGAGCTAGTGACACAGATATGTTCGGTCTGTGACAATTCACCAAGCTACATGTTTATGATGTTTGTAATATTTCAATAATTTAAAAAAGAAAAACCTCAATAGACCAGTTGGAAGATAAAGTTAAGAAAACCTCTGAGAGTATATCAGAAAAATACAAAAAGATTAAAAATAAGAGAATAAGTAAGAAAATTAGAGGAAGCAGTCCAGGAGGTTCGAGAACCAAACCATATGGATTCTAGAGAGAAGAGAAAACTGGAGAGAAAGAAACCATTAACACAGTGATTCAAGAAAATATCCCACATTGAAGGACCTGAGTTTCCAGATGGAAAGGACCTACCAAATGCCAGTAAAATGGATGAAAAAAATATCACTGCAAACTTATAAAACATTAGGAAAAAAATCCAACCAAAAAAGTCACATAAAAGACAAACAAAAAAATGAAAGCTCTCAACATGAACACTGGAAGATAAAAGACACTGGTACAATGCCCGCAAAATTCTGAAGGAAAATTATTTCCTGTCAAGATTTCCATACCTAAAGTATCTACACATGTTAATGTAGAATAAAGATAATTTAAGACATTCAAGGTCTCAAAAATTTACCTTCTAAGCACCCTTTCTCAAGAAGCCATTAGAGGATATGCTCCACCAAAATAAAGAAACAAATCAGGAAAGAGACGGACAGGGGATGCAGGAATCTGAAAACTCCAACAGAGGAGACTGGATTATGATGAAGGGATAACACCAGATGGAACACCTGGGCTGCTCTTTTCTGATGAGCCACCGCTAACTTCACATCCCACTTCTAAAATTGTAAACTTTAAATATGTGCAGTTCATCGTATGTAAATTATACCCCAATAAAGATATGGAGAGAGAGGAAAAAAGTTCAGCCATTCTTATTGGCCTAGCCTTCTCTTGACAATTAGGAGATGTCACTGCTAGGCTTCTTTTCTCACGGGCACTGGACACTGCCACTCTTTTCTGGTGAAAAGATATGGGACTCGATATAACCATCTCTCATCACCTCTGCCTCTTCTAACCTGGTCCGCCATCTCTAGTCTGGATTACCCAATGGCCTCTTGCAGCTCCCCTGCTTCCACTGCTGCCTCCCTTCTGCTCCAAACTGCAATGGTTCTCCATCTCACTCCAAGTATAAGCCCAGTATTTGTATTACAGTAGCCTCTCCTTATCTGCGGTTTCACTTTCTGTGGTTTCAGTTACCCGCAGTCAACTGCAGTCTGAAAATATTAAATGGAAAGTTACAGAAATAAACAATTCATAAGTTTTTAAGTTGCGCGCCGTTCTGAGCGGCATGATGAAATCGTGCACCATCTGGCTCTGTCCTGCCTGGAAAGTAACTCACCCCTTTGTCCAGTGTAGCCTGCTTGGTAGCCCTCTAGTTATCAGATCAACCGTCATAGTATCAAAGTGCTTGCATTCCAGTAACCCTTCTTTTACTTAGCAATGGCCCCAAAGCATACGAGTAGCGATGCTGGCAATTCCAATATGCCAAAGAGAAGCTGTAAAGTTCTTCCTTTGCGTGAAAAGGTGAAGGTTCTCGACTTAGTATGGAAAGAAAAAGAATTGTACGCTGAGGTTGCTAACATCTATGGTAAGAGCAAATCTTCTATCTGTGAAATTGTGAAGAAGGAAAAAGAAATTTGCACTAGTTTTGCCGTTGCACCGCAAACTGCAAAAGTTACGGCGACAGTGCGTGATAAATGTTTAGTTAAGACAGGCAAGGTATTAAATTTGTACAATACGGAATTTTGCGACAGAGGCCACAGTCACAGAATTTTTATTACAGTATACTGTTATAACTGTTCTATTTTATTATTAGTTATTGTTGTTAATCCCTTACTGTGCCTAATTTATAAATTCAACTTCATCATGGGTATGTATGCATAGGAGAAAACATAGTCTACATAGGGTTCAGTACTATCCGCGGTTTCAGGCATCCACTGGGGGTCTTGGAACGCATCCCCCGTGGACAAGTGGGGGGGACTTCTGTACAATATTAGAAGGTCCTACCTTCCGCCCCGCCCCGCCCCTGGTCTTGCCTGTCTGTCTTCACTTCTGTTACTTTTCTTTTTCTCTGCCTCTATTCTATTCACACTTGTTGCTTCTGAAACATCCCAAAGTCATGTCCCATCTCTGAGCCTCAATATTCACCCACTCGCTCCTTCCAGTCTTTGCTCCAGTGTTACCCAACTAAAGGAAGCTTGACTTTCCTATTTAAAACTGTAAGCCTGTGCCTCACCCTTATTATACAAGCTTATTTGTTTCTTTCCTGTCTCGCTTTGCTAAAACATAAGCTCCATGAGGGCAGGGATTTTTGTTCATTGCTGCATGCTCAGCATCTAGAAGAGTGCTTGGCAAACAGTAGATGCTTACTGTTAATTGAATAAATATCAATAGTTGCACAGGGGTAAAAAAAAATGTGACTTATCAAACAAGTTTTACTGAGCAGTGTAAGTGACTTCAAAAATAACAAAGATAAGGCATGACACACTGAAACAAACAAGATCAAATGAGCTTTGGGACCATAGACAGGGCTGCTGGGAAACTAATAAAAACATTAAAAAGCATTTTCTTAAATTATGAGTGCTCTAAGACTTCTAGTTGCAATCTAGCTTTTCATAGTCTCAAAGGCTGCTAAGAAACATAAAGCTACTCATTTTGAAATAGAGCTAAGAATTATAAAAACAAATTTCCATCCTTCAGTGAATTCAACTTTTCCGGAGTCAGAGACATAAATGGAAATCCTAGAGTTCCAAGAAAATTATTGCAAACTCCCTGCCTTCTAGCCTATTGCATACTCAACAGGAGTCATGGGCCTCTTCTTCCGTTTCCTCCTTTGTCCTTCATGGGAAACCTGGGAAATTATACCAAAAATCTGCAATAGTTGGCACTAGTTAAAATTCTTAAGAATTGTGGGTTTTTTTCTATGAAGACCATATCACAGAAAATATTTCCTTCCAAACAAACAAAAATAGTAACCAATAGTAAGTGTTTCAGTGATCCTTTTGAAGGGGTTCGAATCAAAGAACAAGGTGTAGGACTATATTAAACCATGGGTTGTTAATATCTTCCTTGCAAGATTTGTTTTTTTATATCTAGGAGGAACAAGCAATTGCCCGCAAAGCTAGAATAGGAAAATCAAATACTCTGCCTATTTACACATGGTTCCCTAAAGCCATTCCTGATTAAAAACTGTACTATTTCAATCCTCCTCCTGGAGACAGCCATTAACTAGCACTGCTTGGGAAGTCAATGAATTTAGTATATAATTAATGATACATGTATCCTATACCAATCACTTCTCAATGACCTCTACTGGCAGAAATAAACCAAGGAGGGATGATTGGCTCATTATAAATCTACGTGAAGATTTCACTGGGAAAAGGTATTGAGAGCAAAGTCCTGAAAGATCTTAAGCTTCAACTGAATTTAACTTCAGCAGGAAGTAATCACTTCTGTTTCTGGATACCTAGTGCATTTTACATGAACCTCTCCTGTGGCTGTAACACTCCCTTTTCACTAAGTAACCATGTGACCTTGGACAAATCACTCCCATTCTCCCTGCCTCAGTGCTTTCATCTGTAAAATGAGAGGCTGAACTAGCTGAGTTCAAAAGTCCCTTCCAGATCTGACATTTCATCATTTCATAATTACAACCACCAGAGCACACCTTACTTCACCTATCCTCTCAAGGCAAGAAGGGCACTTGATTCACCTTTGGTGTTTCCATACTGTCTAGCACAGCTACCTGAACCTCCCTTAGCAACTGTTCAACCAACATGTTCAAGGATGCAGAAAACAGTACAGTTGTCTGAAATTTCCATTCTCTTTGCCCCCTTTAGGCCCTTCCCAACCCCAATCATGATTTTAACTGAAATGGTTCCCTTCGAGCTCACTCTTACCATACCTCTGGCAGGACTCTAAAGAGGCCAGAGAATTAAACATAGCACTTGTCACCTGGAAGAAATGCACCCAGCAAAACGTTTCAAGGCCCATGCTTTTTAAACCATCTGACCCAACATGACACACACAGCCAGAGACCTAGAGAGGTTCCCTTTCCTAGCCTAATGCATCCCGGTCATCTGAGAGGAGGTACAGAAAGCTACAGCAGATGTTGTGGGGAGAGGGCAGTGAGGTGGCGGGGAGAAGGGAGAGCATCAGGACTTGCAAACAAGAGAAAGCAGAATATTCCCGTAACCTTTCCAGAGGTGGGCATTTTAAAAACCAAATTCCCACAGGTAACTATACTGCAGGGGCCGGAAATACCTGCTCATAAGCCATTTAGCCTTAGCTAAATTCTGAAACCAGAATGTCTGCATTCAAATTCTGCGTTCAAATCCTAGTTATACTAATTCATAGCTGTATAACCGTGGAAAAGTTCATCATCCTTCTGTGTCTCAGTTTCCTCATCTGTAAAATGAGGATAACAGTACTACTTCGTTCATAGGGTTGTTGTAAAAATAAAATGGGTTAATACATGTAAAATGCTGCTACCAGTGCCTGACACATAGTAGGTGCTCAATAAATGAGAGCTTCCAGTACTGCTATTATTATGGGATAGAGTTCTGGGAACCTCGGGGGTTAAGAGAACGAAGGAATTACCCTGCTCCTACAGATTCAAATTCTGCAGTTCCCTCATCTAGGTGATAACCGCAAAGATAAAGCTTTATGTATTTACGTATATTTGTATACTTTATCAATCTTAACTACTCCCGACCACAGAAACTATTCATTAAAAATTTTCATTCCTTTCTGCAAGATATTCCAGGTTTCAAAAACTATTTGATCACCCACGCTCTGGAAGTACAATAGGACTATTAAACAGAAGGGCTGAAAGTCTGTGGGAGCACAAAGACATCTTTGTAGCTGTTTGAGCTATCACATACCACCACCTCGGTTTCAGAGAGTTGCCTCCTTAAGAAAGAAACTAACAAACTCCATTGTTCGTTCACATCAGAGTTCTTGGATGTGATAGTTCTTAAATCCCTGGCAAGGCCTTATTAAAGATCAGAGGATCGCGGTTCTTTCCATTAGGACAGCATCAAATCCCCTTCAAGCAATTTTCTTGGGTCAGCATCATTATTTGAGATGCCAGAGAAACTGGTTAAATTTCTAACTGCTAAACTAGTTCCTTGTTTCCGGCTGAAGACATAAGGTAGAGTTAGAAAACATTTTAGCTATCCAGAGGAAATTTTTGAGACTGGGAAATGGTAAGATATTTAGAGAGAGCCAGGAGAGTTTCTTATTTAAAAATCCCTTTTCCAAAACAGTCGTTTTAGTAAATAAGAGTCAAATAACAACAAAATCCAATTAAAAATTAGCTTTCAAAAAACAATGACCCTTAAAAGTGCCAGTTGATTCCCTGATGGGATATCTATTGGGTTGGCCAAAAAGTTCATTCGGGTCTTTCCACAAGATGTTACGGAAAAACCCAAACGAACTTTTTGGCCAACCCAACAGAACTCTGCTTTTCCAATCACCTTTTAATAAACAGGAAGAGATTAAACAGGCAAAAGAGCCAATATTACGTCTTGTATTCCTTTGCCAAATGATCAGGCAGAGAAAATCAGCAATGGTCACTCTGTCTTTGACGTGTTCACCTACCTTTTTTATAACCCTATTCTGAAAAGCAATGGGGACCTTAAACACACACAAACTGAGCAAGCAAAGGAGGAAAATTCGGGCAGACCATAAAAAAGGTAGCCTGTGACCTCTGTTCCAAGGGCACCAGATTTCAGAACCTGCAAGAACGAGTTGGCCACAGCAACCCTCTCAGGCCTAAAACTGCAGAACTGAGGGGGGGCTGGAGAGTTTCCTGAAAATAGAGGCCTGTCGGCTTGTAAAACCCACCTCATCTGCTTCCGGCGAGTAAGGACAGTAGTCAAAACTGTAGGAAGCCAAGAACAAGTCCACATTTGACAAATCACTCCCTTCAAGACAGTGATGTCGCCCGTAATAAAATATTTTGGCAAGGCTGGAAATGTACACCTGTGGGAATCTGGAAGGATTTGACAGATTTTTGTTTTCCCGGCCCTTTATCAGCAAGTTAATTATAGCACCTGTACGATCTATTCTGGGCTTTAGAGAAAGGCAGTTGGCTGTGTGAAACCAAGATGCTGCTCTCCTGGGCCTGGAAAAGACAATGACAGTAGTGCTTACGCATGAAAATATGCCATCTGAGCACAGTATAACGATGAGCCAGACAGCACAGCTGGATGAGAAAGAGGCATATTCTGTAGATATATGGGCGTGGCAAACCTTAGAAGGACACACAACACCTATGTACACAAACACACACACATATGACCACATATATCTCCAGAGCCTGTGCAACTCTGGTCATGTTACATTCGGGGCTGCTTCTTCACAGAGCAGACTGTACCTTCACAGCTATAACTGTACACTGCCACCGCTGACCTGTCCACCAGATTTTCATCGTGATGCCAGCTCACGGCCATTTTCCCCATGCCAAAATACGGTTCCTCTTTCAGGTATGGCATTTTCGGAGGATCCATGAAATTCAACAGAGTTACGTTGTAGGCTGCTCGGTTCTTCATGTCTATCTCATCTTGTCCATCAAAGGATGACCCCATGCCAACCCTGGGGAAATCCGGACCTATACACACTGGCACGGCATCGATATTGGCTTTCTCCTTAGCAGCGAGTTCTTCCAAAGCCTGGATGGTCTCTACCTGCAGGTAGTCGTTGAGCTTGAGGAAGGTTTGACAGGCGGCAGCTACTTCGGCCTCGTGGTACTTTGCATCAGAGCCTTTCACTGGCCAGGGTACCGTGAAGAGCCTGGTGTTCAGGTACTTGTAGGTGCAGCCGGGGTTACCAATGAGGATGCGAGAGACTGGAGTGAGCAAATCTTTGCCTTGGATCCTCACCAGGTCCCGAAATAAGCAGCCGTGCTTGTGCAGCGTGAGAAAGGCTTCTTGAACCTCTTTATGGAGCTCCTCAGGGACGCTGGCGGCTTCTCGGAGAACTAGTTTAGGATATTTCAGCTGCCACTAAAACAAAAGTGAAGCAAAATATGCATTTATGGATAGCTATAATTTTACTATTTCCAAAAGTATGTGTTTCTTTGTAAGCTTTAGGAGAAAAAAAGACTGTCGGGGGCTATTTCTAAACAGGATTCATACCTCTCTAGCCTAAAATAGAAAACTAAATAAAACAAATGTCATCAACTCTCCAGCCAAGAGTTTTCAGTCCAAGCTCGGACAATTGCAAACAATTATAAACAAAATGATAATAATTTGGTCTTTGGTCTCCCCAGCTCCCACTATGACCACTTCTCCCCAACCTCAACCTGTCTTCCAGCCTTTGGTCCTCCAGAAAACACAACATTATTCATTAACTGCTTGATACCTATTTTTTAAGTGCTTACTGAGTGCTGTGTACTCTTCTAAATGATTTATACACACTAACTCACTTACTTCTTACAACTTTACGTGGTGGTACTATTATTATCTCCAGTTCATAGATGAGAATACTGAAGCAGAGAGACATTCTAAAAATTTGCCCAAAGTCACACATAGCTGAGAAATAGAAGAGCTGGAATTTGAAGCCCCGGGGCCCCAGAGTCGAGCTCCAGAGCATGAGTTCTTAACCACAAGATTGCACGGCCTCTCAGTAAATGACGAACTGGTTTCTGCTTCAACGCTTCCACTGAAATAGAAATCACTTCACTTTGCGAGTTAGACACTGAGTCCCATGAACACAACAGCCGTGATAATTTTGCTCCCAGCTATAATACTAGTGCCCAGAATGTACTTGGTAAATGCTGGATGGATGAATGAATGAATGAATGAGGTATCCCACTGCAATTTAGAAAGTTGTAATAATTCTACTCGTGTCACTGGAGGAGGGTACTATAAGATAATGCCCTCCTCTAATACAGAAATACAGGGATTTATCGATGCAGTTTAGGACTTCATTAACTTTTGAGCTACCACTTCTGGCTCTAACATGTGAACTGGCATCAAGCCAGAGTTCCCTGATTCTACACAGTGAAACTGAGTTTTTTTAAAACCAAAGCACAGGATTTCACATTTACCCCTATAAAGTGTAATCTGACTGGTACCTTTTTAGTATTGTGCTGCCTACCAGTTTTCACACTTTTCTTCTATATCTTCATTCAATAATCGTTCATATGATAAACAGGGCAAGACCATTATTCTTCCATACATTTTTTTTTTCACTCAACTATGTCTACAGAGCACCTACCAAACACTAGACAGAGATAAGGTTCCTGTCCTCGCAGAGCTTTCTACCAAATCAGGTAAATAAAGAAAAGCAATCCCAAGTTGTGTTAAGCACTGGGACAGAAACAAACCAGTGGGAAATCTGTCATTAGAGTAGGAAACTCTCACTTGGAGCTGGCGTTTAGGCTGAGCTCTTCAGGAAAAGAAGGCACCAGCCACGTGATGAACTAGAGAAAGACCTTCCAAGAAAAGGGACCAAAAAATACAAAGGCACTGAGGATGGAGACCAGCCTATTCTAGAGACAAAAAGAAGACCAGTTTTACCAGAGCAAAAGAGCCAAAGGCAGAGTGACATGCAATGAGGATGGAGAAGAAGGCAGAGCTGGATCACACAGAGCCTGGGAGGTCAAAGTAAGGAATCTGGATTTGACTCCAGATTCAGTGCAGTGGAGGACTTCAAAGGGCGAAGGGCAATTTGATTTACATTTTATAAAAATCACCCAGTTAAAATATTGGGCATGGATTGGAAAGAGACAAATGTCAAAGTGGAAAATTCTATCAGCTGCTATTACAACCATCCAGGAGAAAAGTGATGATGGTCTGAAATAGAAACAGAAATAGACAGGTAAAATACATATTTTATAGGCAGAGCAAATAGACACATTATGAATTAGATGTGAGGGATGAAGAAGGGAAAGAAATTACAGATGACTTCCAGATCTCTGGACTTAATAACTGAACAAACAATTCACTATTTTTTAAATTAATTTATTTTATTTACTATTTTTTATTTTTGGTTGCATTGGGTCTTTGTTGCTGTGTGTGGTCTTTCTCTAGTTGTGATGAGCGGGGGCTACTCTTTGTTGTGGTGCGAGGGCTTCTCGTTGCGGTGGCTCCTCTTGTTGTGGAGCACGGGCTCTAGAGCGCAGGCTCAGTAGTTGTGGCTCACGGGCTTAGTTGGTCCACGGCATGTGGGATCTTCCCGGATGAGGGCTCGAACCCGTGTCCCCTGCATTGGCATGTGGGTTCTTAACCACTGCGCCACCAGGGAAGCCCTACTATTTTTTAAAATAACAAAGACTGGGGCAAAACAAAACAGGTAGAAGAACAGGAAGGAATGAGGAGCTCCATTTTGAAGCTGTAGCCATGAAGATGGCAATGAAATCTTCAGATAGAGATGAGGAGGCATCTGGAGCCCAGAGGAGACAGTGGGGCTAGGGAAACCAAGGTGGGAGCTGTCAGCACAGCACACAGTTGATACTTAAGACCTGGGAATGGCTGAGATCTCCTAGGGGAACAGCACAAACACAGAAGCGAACCCAAAGCCATTTTCTGAGTCACGGAGGAAGGCTCAACAGAGGAAACCTTTAAGGTGGAAAACCAGGAGAGTGTATTATCGCAGAAGCCAATGGAGAGGAGCATCTCAAGAAGGATGGAGGAGTCAGCGATGTCAGCTGCCCCTGAGAAGCCAAGTGAGATGGGGACAGAAATTATCCACTAGATTGGGCAGCACAGAAACCACTGATGACAATGACAAGGGCAACTTCAGCAGAGTGAGGGGGATGAGAGTCGGACGGGACTCAGCTGATGATGGAACGAAAGAGGAGGCGGTGGAGATGGCATTTATATGTCTGTTGGCATGGTTCTGCTATGAAAGGGAAGAGAAAAATGGAGCTGTTGATGCAAGGGAATGCTAGACCAAGGGACGATCTTTAACGTGCAAGACGGAAGGGTACTCTAGGGTTTGTCAGCATACTCATGGGAATGATACCAGAAGAAGAGGTTGATGGTACAGAAGAGACAGTGATTAACTACAGAAGCAAAGTCCTTGAGTGTCTCAAGCAGGGGGATGACTATTTGAGGCTGGAAATTCAGGGAAGGTTTCTTTGAGAAAGTGACCAGGAGGATGCGAAGGACCTGCCAGGTATGGAGTTGAGGGGGGAAAGCCTGCCTTGAAGATGAAGTACTGAATTTCTGGGCCCTTGAGGCCGATAGGAAAAGAAGCAGATGTGGTCAGAGGTGAGAGGGACATGAGTTATCAGTGAAAAAAAGATGTTTTTGAATACTTTCCCGTGTCATTATTATTGTTTTATTTTTAGAGTATTGTTTTTAATGTTAAGGTATTTACATGTGATATTCGTATGGTTATGTGAATTTCCCAGGTCCTTGGAGTTATAATTCCCCTGTATTAAATATATCTTCACTAGCCTCCAGGCCCAGTCTACACTGAACAATAGCGGCAAGAGTGTATCTATATGTGTCTGTATTATTTCCAGGCTTCTTCCTCTCTCAGTCCCAGAGGGAGTATGTTTCAAAACCAAGTTCTTGGGAATTATCTTACTCTTCTTTAATATTTTATACTAAGGATTATTTAAAGAACACTGGAATTGTTAAGAAAGTACGGAGAAATTTCCTTTTAATCACTGCTGCTAGTCAGATGTGCCTTCAAGTATACTGAGGCCTCAGGGACCTGCTCCGAGAATCGCCAGTTTAGCGACAAAATTAGAGTTACTGCTCATGGCTCCAGAATGTTCTGTCTCTTGCTTACTAGATCACGTTGCACTCTTCATGAGTTGTGTAAACAGAGAGTGTATTTCTGTCTCTGTTGTCCTACTGGGATGAAAGAGGTATAGAAACCAGAAATCCTAAATGGATCCCTGGTGGTCTCACTGACAGGTGCGAGTGGTACCACCGAACTCTGCTCTTTGTCACTTTATGATCACACACCTCACACAGGCACTCTGAGAAGCAGGGCAGTCCTACTATGCTTTCCTAGTAAAGTCATTTTCCCACATTCAGACTTGACTAACTCATTTCTCCTCTTTGTACTTCCTCAAACTTACTGCATCCTTTCTACTATTTCTTGCATTCTGGATCAGGCAGAATGGGCTGTAGTAGCAACCCTCAAATCTCAGTGGCTTCACCCAACAATATTTCTTGTTCACTTCACATATTATTTGTGGGTTGGCAGAGAGTCACTACCCATTAAAGTAGTAACGCAGGGGTCCAGGCAGCCGCCAGATGGTTACAATGCAAACGGAAAAAGAGTGTGCTGGAGGGCCTGGCACTGGCAATGAAACACTCCAAGCTAGAAGTGACGGCTATCATTTTTCATTGGACAGAAACAGTCACGTGTTTCATCCAATATGAGAGGGCCCAGAACTGTAATCCTACTTTGGGACCCAAAAGCTGGGTGACAGGGGAGGGATGGAGAACCATTTGGCAAACAGCCCTAATGATCGGCACACATTCTTAGCTAGTGATTCGTTTATTTTCACTTAAGTGTCCCTCCTTCACCCCTGCAAGACCCCCTGAAACTCAGTCATCTACCTATTATCAAATTTACAATCTCATCTGAATTTAAATCTGCTTTCTCCTTCCAGCCTATTCCAGTATAGGAAGGATCTTTTCTCCCGTCCAAATGTTTTTGATCAAAAATCCCGCCAGTAACAAATTTTGAGCATATACAGTAGTGTCCAAATCTTTAGCAATTGGCTCTCTGGGGGGAAAAAAAAAAAAAAAACAGCCTTGATTTTTAGTGTTTCCTGATTTCTTTGATGTAAATATACAGATTTATATCAACAGAAAAAAATCACACATAAATTGAGAAGGCTCTCAATTAAATACAGAAAAAAAAAAAAAACTTAACTGCACCAGGTCAGAAAAAACACAAATTAACATTACATTTGTATTATATTACATTTAGTTTAGTTTTACCTATCAAGTTTGCAAAAAACAAAATTTTATCCTGGTAATACACATTGTTGCTGAGAACAAAATCAAATACTCTGACAGTCTGCAATTAGGAAGGCAGATTATTACAACTTTGCTTAAGGCCAATTGGACAAGATCTATCAGAACCTAAACATGTTCATGTCTTTTCATCTAGTTATTCTACTTCCAAGAATTTGTCATAGGGAAATAATTAGAGAAATGTACCAAGACTATAAGGATATTCACCATACTGTTATCTATAATAATTAACAACTGAAAACCACCCAAAATGCCCAAAGAGAGGAAAATGGTACATTCATGTGATGAAATACTAACGTAACACATTTTTGAAGAATTTCTATATGTTTTTATGAAAAACGTTAAGTAACAAACTACTGCTATACAAGAAATCAGTAACAAGATACTTAGACAATAGAGTCATAGTTTCATAAAAAGAAAAACAAAAGTATATATGTAAATACTCATAGAAAAGAAGATTTGGAAAAAAAAATACAGCCAAAAGTTTCTGGTGGTTATCTCTGGGTAATGCACTTGGGTGTAATTTTAATTTTCTTCTTTAGACATCTGTATAATTTTCAAATTTTCCAAAATAAGTGTAGAATACTTTTTAAATCAGAAAAGATGTTACATTAGAAAATTCTTAATTTCACGACATCTCTCATATGTGCCAAGAGATTCTTTCTGATGGCTCTAAATTTTAAAAATTTTCAAGATAACGTCTGGTACTGTCTAAATGTGACTTGGAATGTTGCTCAGTGCTCTAGGAAATTCTGATTTTACCACAGGGAACACCAATAACAATCACTGGATAATTTTGTCATAATCTCCAAAAACTGCAAGAGAGAAAATCCCCAAGCCTAAATGCCCTTTACTGTATATAAAGTTATTAGATTAGTGCCTGGCACATAAAAGTGCCACATGGTGGGCTTCCCTGGTGGCGCAGTGGTTGAGAGTCCGCCTGCCGATGCAGGGGACACGGGTTCACGCCCCGGTCCGGGAAGATCCCACACGCCGCGGAGCGGCTGGGCCCGTGAGCCATGGCCGCTGAGCCTGCACGTCCGGAGCCTGTGCTCCGCAACAGGAGAGGCCACAACAGGGAGAGGCCCGCGTACCGGAAAAAAAAAAAAAAAAAAAAAGTGCCACGTGGTGTTTGTTAATTTTTTCTTTAAAGACAAAAACAGGTAACACTGGAAAAGAAATGAACATTAAATAATATTAGTTCACCCTGTCAAACAAATAAGTTCACTTTCCATTTTGGACAGGTACAGGTAGAACATCAGATATCACATGATAATTTGGAACAGCTGTTGGCACATTTTCAAATACGTTAGAATTTTTTTTTGTTTAATCCCATTGAAGTTTTTCCAGGGAGTATACAGTCATGCAATTATATTAGTAGTTGTCTGGTCACATAATATATTTCTTGAGCTCTACAAAAGATTCTATGACATAAATGACGATTATATAGTTTAATAAGTATTTGGAAAGGTATATTTTTTAATTGAAGTAGAGTTGATTTACAATGTTGTGTTAGTTTCAGGTAAACAGCAAAGTGAATTCAGTTATACATATATATGTATATATTCTTTTTCAGATTATTTTCCATTATAGGT
The DNA here is from genome assembly GCF_003676395.1 of Aethalodelphis obliquidens. Lineage (NCBI taxonomy): Eukaryota > Metazoa > Chordata > Mammalia > Artiodactyla > Delphinidae > Aethalodelphis > Aethalodelphis obliquidens. Next base: position 6,921,351 of record NW_020838019.1, on the reverse strand, counting down.
TATTACAAGATATTGAATATAGTTCCCTGTGCTATACAGTAGGTCCTTGCTGTTTATCTGTTTTATATATAGTGGTGTGTATCTGTTAATCCCAAACTCCTAATTTATCCCTCCCCCACCCACTTCCCACTTTGGTAACCATAAGTTTGTTTTCTGTGTCTGTGAGTCTATTTCTGTTTTGTATATTGGAATGGTATTTTAGATATAAATTGCCAACATGCCAAGCTTTTATCAATGGCTAAAAGATACAGAATGTTAGCTTCTCTGGAGAATAAGTTTTATTTTCTACCTAGTTTAAACCATTATATAAAAATTCTACCTCCTCCTCTCATATCAAGGGATGGTTCTGAACCAATTTCATCATATGGAGAAGCCAGACGTGGCATTAAATGAATAAGATACCAGTTTACAGGGGGCTCACCTAAATGAAGCCCAATGGAACTCAACCTTTCAGAGAGTGAAATAAAATTTAAAATCTTCAAGTGACCCAGGAAATGCACTTCATGTAAGTGCTAGGATACTCTGATTTCATGGGAGTATATTTCTAATCTGGCTGTTAACAGATTTTGCTGTTAATACTTATAAATACTTTATATTTTGCACTCTATAGAAATTCGCACTATATCAGTCATCATATTTTCTATATAATTTTCATTGTAAATTGCTTATGACTTGGCAGCCGTCCCAAGACAAATGGGCTAGACACTTATTTGGCCTAGCTCCCAGCTGCAAGATGCTGAGCCGTCTCCCAAAAGAAGTAGGCACTCTTCCCAAGTCACTGCCCAGGCCTTGCTACAGCTCTCGCAAGGAGTCTCGTGATCATGTGTCATGTGCTACAAAGTGACACAAAATGTGTGTTCATTCATTCATTCAGTAGTTCATTTTTCGTTTATGGAAAATTTATGGAATATCCACTTGTACCAAACGCTGTATAAGTGCCGTAAGTATAATGATAAAAACAAGTTAGGTCCTGTTACAGAGCATCTCATAGTTTAACAGTAGAAACAGAAATAGGGACCAGGAGTTAGAGATTTAAGACTTCTCACAACAGAAGCATGAATATACTAGTATGGGAGCAGGAAATAAATTATTAGGAAGGGAGTCTGGACAATTCTCATTTATTGAATACATATTTATCGAGCAAATATTATTTGCAAAGCGCAAGGTGCTGGAAATACAGAGAAAGCAAAACTTCTGTATGTTCTCCGGGAGCTCATATTTATATATATAGTATAAGTATATAGTATACATAGTTCATTCTATACATATATATATAGAGAGAGAGAGAGAGAGAATTTTACTTATTTATTTAGTATTTACTTATTTGTTTAATGAAATATATTTACTTTATATTTTAGATTGTGTATTGTTGTATTACTGTGTATTGATGTATTTTAGATTGTGATATGTGCTACGGAGAAAAACAAACCCAAGTAAGTAAGACAGGAGTGCCGGGGTGATTGTCGCTATTTTACACAGGATGGGCAGAGAAGGCCGCTGATGAGGTGACATCTGAGCTGAGAAAGGCAAGAAAGGAGCACTCAAGCCCTGCAGATACCTGGGGGGAAGAGACTTCCAGGCTGAGGGAACATTAAGTGCAAAGGCCTTGGGGCAAGAGTGTGCTTGGTTTATTCCAGGAAGAGCAAGAATGCCAGAGTGGGAAGAGGAGGAGGTGGGGAGAAGCAGGAAATGAGGGAAGAGAAGCAGTCAGGAGCCAGATCTTGCCCTGCTTTGTAAGTGACTGTCAGGGACTAGGCTTTTACTCTGCAAAGATGGGAAGCCACGGAAGGGCTTTGAGCAAGTCTAGTGAGCTGATATATGTTTTAAGAAGGACACTACTACTGATGCTATGTTAAAACAGTCTGGAGAAGAAGTCAGGCATGGCAACCATCTGAGAAAGAGATTGTGGTAGCTCTGGCCACGGTGTACACGGCAGAGGTGGTGAGAAGCGCTCCAATTTTTAATATATTCTGAAAGTTACACAAGTGGGACCTCCTGGTATTATCCCAGAAGGGACTGTTTTTAAACAAAGTCTTTAAGGATGAGTGGATACTCACCAGACAGAAAAGGGGATGTGGGTACTCTAGACCCAGGGGACAACAGGTACAAGGGCATGAAAGGATGACAGGCACAGCAAAGCCAAGGTGTAGTGAGAAACTCTGTATGACAGGACTTTGAGGCTGGACGCTATGTCAGGCAATGGGGTGGAGACTAGACCAGGGAGGCTGTTTGGGGCCATACAGTCAATGGCCTTGTAGGGTATGCAGAGGAGTTTGAACTTGACCTCAGAGGCAAGAGAGACCCAACAAAATTTACAAAGCAAGGAGTGACAAGTCTGCCATATTTATCGGAACACAATTCTGATGGTGTTGGCGTGGGCATAAGGAACACCAACTAGGAGACTCTTAAAACTGTGGTTGTGGAAGATGACAGATGAGGACCTGATTTCACACAGTGTCGGTGGGACTGGAAAAGAAGAAACCACTTAGGGCTTAGGGAAGCCATGGAGAGAAGCTGAGGACAGCAAGGGTCCGATTTGAACAACTGGACAACAGGGATGACAGTAGAGAAGGGAATGAATGGAAGGCAGGATCCCTGTAAAATGTAAGTCATATCCTGTCGCACTTGTGCTCCAAACCCTGTCACGTCTTCTCCTCTCACTCAGTCACAGCCAGTGTACTCATTGTAGACGGCAAGTTCCTGTAGAGTCAGGCCACTGCTCTCCGATCTCATCTCCTTCTACTCTCCCCAACTCTCTCACTTCCCTCCAGATGTGTTAGCCTCAGCTGCTGGTCCTCAAACATATCTTAGAGGCTTTGCTGTTCCCTCTGTCCAGAATATTCTTCCTGCAAGTACTACATGGCTTGCTCCCACACCTCCATAAGGTCTTCATTCAAATGTCACTGTAGGAAGACCTTCTGTGACCACCCCAGTTGCAATCCCCCACCTATAGTCTCTACTCCCCTTACCTCCTTTACCATCTCCATACCAGTCTTCCCTTCCAATATTTATCTTTCAGTTATTTCTTTAATCTTTCCTCCTTCCCTCCCACCCCCCAACCCTACCAGACTCCACAAGAGATAAGCTCAAAGAAGGCAAGAATCTTTTGTCGGTTTTCACAACTTCATCTCTAATGTCTAGAACATTACCTGGCACAGAGTAGGAGAGCTCAATACATTTGTTGAATTAAGTAAATAATGACTACATATGGATCACGTTGAGTTAGATGTCTCTGCAAGACTTTTGGGTAGAGCCACCCAGCAGGAAGCTGGAATCGGAGCCCCACAGGTCACAAGAATGAAAAGGGATGGACACAGAGGTTTGGGATCATCGGGATAAAATCAAAGCAATTCCAGAAGCACCAAGAGATACAGTAGGACAGCGCTTATGAGTCAGACCCAGGACCCAGACAGCCTCGATCCTGGCCTTTGACACTTCGTGCTTATAAATCTTGAACAAAGTTTTAAACCTCTCGGTGCCTCTGAGCCTCATCTCTAAAATGGAGTTTTAAGCACAACCTGCCTCAGAGGGTTGTGATAAGATTTGAATGAGCAAATACATATAAAGCACTGAGGGCAAGCTGGCAGATGGAAGGCACAAAACGGGGAATGCCGAGGAGGGTGGCACTGTCTCAGGATAAGAGGGGTAGCACTCCTATATCTGGATCCAGAGCTTGTTTTCTATGTAATTCATTTCCTTGTGCTCTATCGTAACCCAACAGAGGTTCTCTCTGCTCTTCTGCCTTGAGTTGTTGCTGTTGTTTTCTTTCACTGGTTTTCTCTATGACCTTACCAGAAGAAATCAAAAAACTTCTCTGAAGGCATTGTGAATTTGAGCAGGATATACTGGGAAGCATACGGTATAGCAGAAAGAGCCTGGGTCTTCAGAGTCAAAAAATATGGGCTTGAACTCAAGCTCTGCCAGATTTGTAAAACAGGAATGACAGTATCTACCTTAAACACCCTGAGTCTGAAGAAGAGTAGCTGCTGAATATGTATTTGTAGAATGAATGAATGAGGCTGCTGTGAGGATGAAATGTGACAGCCTTCATCCAACACTGAGCACAGTCTCTGGCACCTCGTAAGGGTCAATAAACAGACCCAATATGGACCCTGCAAAAAGTCTTGTTTTTATGACTGGCAGCTGGGTTGGCATTCCTGCGGCTAGGATCTGTTTAAGGGACCCAATGTCAGGTCTAAACTTTTTATTTATTCATGCCATTAAAAAAGTATTTTTACTTCGTCTTTTAAGAGAACAGATTTACTTTACAAAGGTTTGGCTGAAGCACTCCCTTATTATAAGGTGCACTTAAAGTGATTAGATATTGGTATCAGGTTTGTTGTGGGTCTTACTAGCAAGATAAAAGTGAAGCCTTGAAAATAAACTCAAAATGGATTAGAGACCTAAATGTAAGACTGGACACTATAAAACTCTTAGAGGAAAACATAGGAAGAACACTCTTTGGCATAAACCACAGCAAGATCTCTTTTGACCCACCTCCTAGAGTAACGGAAATCAAAACAAAAATAAACAAATGGGATCTAATGAAACTTAAAAGCTTTTGCAAAGCAAAGGAAACTACAAACGACGAAAAAGCAGCCCTCAGAGTGGGAGAAAATATTTGCAAACGAACCAATGGACAAAGGATTAATCTCCAAAATGTATAAACAGCTCATGCAGCTCAATATTAAAAAAACAAACAACCCGATCAAAAAATGGGCAGAAGACCTAAACAGACATTTCTCCAAAGGAGACATACAGATGGCCAAGACGTACATGAAAAGCTGCTCAACATCACGAATTATTAGAGACATGCAAATCAAAACTACAATGAGGTATCACCTCACACCAGTTAGAATGGGCATCATCAGAAAATCTACAAACAACAAATGCGGGAGATGGTGTGGAGAAAAGGAAACCCTCTTGCACTGTTGATGGGAATGTAAATTGATACAACCACTACGGAGAACAGTATGGAGGTTCCTTAAAAAACTAAAAGTAGAATTACCATATGACCCAGCAACCCCACTACTGGGCATATCCTAAGAAAGCCATAATTCAAAAAGACACATGCACCCCAATGTTCATTGCAGCACTATTTACAATGGCCAGGTCATGGAAGCAACCTAAATGCCCATTGACAGACGAGTGGATAAAGAAGATGTGGTACATATATACAATGGAATATTATTCAGCCATAAAAAGGAATGGAATTGGGTCATTTGTAGAGACATGGATGGATCTAGAGACTGTCCTACAGAGTGAAATAAATCAGAAAGAGAAAAAGAAATATCGTATATTAACGTATATATGTGGAACCTAGAAAAATGGTACAGATGAACCGGTTTGCAGGGCAGAAATAGAGACACAGCTACAGAGAACAAACGTACGGACACCAAGGGGGGAAAGTGGCGGGGCGGTGGTGGTGGTGGGGTGAATTGGGAGATTGGGATTGACATATACACATTAATATGCATAAAATGGATAACTAATTAAGAACTTGTTTATAAAAAAATAAATAAAATAAGATTCAAAAATTTTTTAAAAAGTGAAGCCTTGATAGTTGTTCTGTTTGCCTTGGAGTCTCCTTTTGTGGCTCAGCGTATGGCTGGCTCACAGCACCTGGGCTATCCTTGTTTAATTGTTCATGCACTACTTTCACCATACAAAAGCTAAAACGGCTCAGAAGTTGCTTTATAATAATGTGCATTACCATGTACCATAGAAGCTCCTATCTATGAAAATATTAGCAAGGATTTAAGAACTGATTACATTTGGGATACTTTTAAGGATACTTTTTAAAATTATTTTTTTCCTGATTACAAAAGAATACATGTTCATTTAGATAATTTGGAAAACTAGAAAAGTTCAAAATAGAGAAGTCTACCAGTCTGGGAAATAACATTTCTGTATCAGTCCCGCAGATTGTTCTAGAGGCCACCTCCCTGGGGAGGAGCATTTGTGTGTAAAACAAAATTAAAATCACACCAGATATTATTATATCTGTCTTGCTTTTTAAATGAGCTAATGCATACATTAATTCATTCATCCATTCAAGCAAACTAATTAAATACCTACTAGGTGCCAGGCCCTATATACAGTACAGAGAATGAGGGAAAGGAGCATATAAAATCATTCCAATGACCTGAGATAATTAAGGTACACGTGAAGTACTACAAGTACACACAAGAGGGAGCAGAGACAACCTCTGGGCTATAGACGTGTCAGGGAAGCATCCTACAGGAGATGACACGTGAGCTGTTACTAATAACAGGTAACGCAGAAGTTCTCCAAGGAAGGAAGATGGAAAGGATGTAGCAGGAAGACCCAAAATATAATACTGCACAGCCAGTCTGAGCTACTGCCAAAACCCAGTGTGTGTACAAAGGTAAAAACATGGGGAAGACGAGGCTGGAAATGCAGGAGCCGGGCAACAGACCATTGTGGGATTTGAAGCAGAATGTTGACATGCTTGGATTTATGTTTTGGTTTTAAAAAAAAAAAAAAGTCTACTACAGCTTTAAAGAGGGGCAAAGAAAACTAGAGCAATCCATAAAAGGGCTGTCCAGGTGAAAGGTAGCAAAGTTCTAATGACAGTGGAGATGACAGATGATGTCCTGGAACTGAGGATGCACGAGAGACCTGGGATTCTAGACGGGTAAGCTCATTCTTTCCTCTCTTCTTTCCATGGTTACTGAGAATCAGCTATATGCACGACAAGCATATGCTAGGTGCTGGAGAAACCAAGCTGATGTGACCCAATTCTTATAGCCCAAGGGCTAACATTCCAGTAGGAAAGAAGAGATGAAAAGGTACTATTTTTACTGCTCAGCATGCCTTTCTTTCCTTCTTTGGAACAGGGCTCCAGTTTTCCTTTGGGAAAACCATCCCTCTCTGACTCACACTCCATGCAATGCGAGTGGGAATGGTCATACTCCAACCCTACTCCAAGAGTGGGTGCAGAAACTAGGCCAGGCAAACAGGAGCATCTCACTCCCTTGAACACAATGACTGATTCAGGGATAGGCACATGCCTCTAACCAGGCCAACGAGATCATTACTGGGGGAATCAGACAGACCAGGAAAAAAGAAATCACCACCTTCTTCTAAGATCCTATGTGCTTAAGACCACATACCCCCCTGGGCTGTCAGAGTCCTCCTGTACTATCAGGGGAGAGCCTATCTAGCATGAAGCCACACAGAAAAAAGCGAAGCCGAGAAACAGAAAAACAGTGATCAGATGACATCTTTCGAGAAACTGGATTCGGCCATGTGCTCCTTGACATCCAAGTTAAGTAAGTCAATAAATTCCCTTTTTTGTCACAATGAATTTGTTTGTGATTTTGTCACTTGCAATTGAAAGAGTGCTGACTAATTCAGGGGGAGAGACACAGAATCGCACAACTGCAATACAATGTGATAGGTACAATCAAGTTATTTATAAGGTACAAGGAGCACAGCGGAGAGTGCAATCAATTCCATTAGTAGGTAAGGTAAGTAAAGAAACTTTCACAAAGGAGGCGATGTTTAAGTGAAGTCTTGAAAAATTAGTCATCTGGCAACAGGATAAGAGGCAAAAGAATATTCTATGCAGAAGAAACAGAAGGAGCAGAAGCAAGGAGTGAGGAAGAACACAGAATGCTTGGGGAAGAAAAGACAGTCGACTATGCTAAAGCACTAAGTTCAGAGCAGAAAGCAGATTGTGCAGGAATTTATATATTCTGGGGGTGAGGAGACACTGGATGACCGACTTAGACCATTTCACCTCTCATTTAACCTCTCTAGACCACAGTGGCTTCATAGGTAAAATAAGGTAGAGCAGGAAAAAATCAGTGCAAATTGACAAATATTAAAAGACCTTACCTGCTGATAGAATTCATCATCTTTGGGGGTCAGATAAGGAAGCCAAGTGTCTTCAAGCTCTTCAAGAAGCCTCAGTTTCTGTTTAAAAATAATAATGATTACAGGTGACTGAATATAAACTGACCCAAAACATAAGACAATCCCTTATTTTTTCCCATAAGAGACTACCCTCCAAAATTTAGCCAACTTGAATGTACAAACTTTTCGAGAGAGAAATTAGTCAAAAGTCAATTATAAAATGTATTCATTTAATTACTTGCATTTAAATTATACATCATATAAAACATTAACTTAGACATAATCATTTTATTCACTCTCACATTTCGGGAAGCAATTTGCTTCACTCTTGACCTGTATCTTTAACATTAGGGTCTTTTTCTTCATCACTAGAGTCACCTTTTGAGTTATCCAATCAAACTCAAATTTAATTATCCAATCAGTTTTCCAGAACGAATCTTCCTGCCTGTATAATCTGCTTGAGACACAGCAGTTTTCGAATCCTTACCATCACTGAAACTCTCCAACCAAGCCACAGGTATCCATTTACATAACGTCAGGGTATTTGGAGAATTTATTCATCCTGTATACATTTATTTGAGATCATATCCACTTACACATTACTTTTTTTTTTTTTGCGGTACTCAGGCCTCTCACTGTCGTGGCCTCTCCCGTTGCGGAGCACAGGCTCCGGACGCGCAGGCTCAGCGGCCATGGCTCACGGGCCCAGCCGCTCTGCGGCATGTGAGATCTTCCCGGACTGGGGCACGAACCCGTGTCCCCTGCATCGGCAGGCGGACTCTCAACCACTGCGCCACCAGGGAAGCCCCACATTACTTTTTAAAAGTGATCTTTCATCCCTAGAATAATTACTAAATGTATCTTGAATATCTTTGCTTCTTTTCTTTTCCAATTTGATAAAGAAATCTTTTCAAGCACCCACAACTAGTATTGTCTGAGGCCATTTCAAGCTACTTTGTCTTCCAAATAGTACCCATGCTGTTCAAACAAGGTAACTAAGAAACGACCCCGCATTATAAAGTACTTTATAAGGAACCAAATACATACAAGATGACACCCTCCTTATGAGGGATTTTTTTCAAAGAATATCTAACCTTATATTCAAGCATGTGTGATATGTGTGTGTGTGTACGTGGCATATAAATAGCATATATATGTGTGTGTGTACACAGACACACATACACATAGAAATCACCTATATACTACAGAAATTTTCTGAAAGAAAAAAACAGAAAAGGCAGAAACAAATAAAACTGCAGTACAATGTGTTATTCAGGCTGTTGTCAGCCATTAAGGCACTTTTATAAGAATTAGAAAATGGTGTGTCTTACTCTGGGTTGATGCCCCCCTACTCCCTACAGCATGACTTGGAGAACACAAACTGGATTTTAGCCCCAACCTGTCCCAATGGGCACTGTCTTTATGCAGTGAACAACCTGCTCAACCAGACATGGTGGCCCTGAGAATCATCCTCTCCCATCTCTGGGCAGCCTTCTCACACTAACCCATCACAGAGTAGTCCAGAGCAAATACCCCTTCAGGCAGAACTCAAGTCCTTTCTGGATCTTTTTTATAATTATCCAAAGTGAATAAAGAAAAAAGGGAATAGAAAAATGGCAACCAGTTGACCTAAGAGAGGCAAAAGAGTACACTTTACTCTTATGCAAAATTCTAGTCTGTTTATATAATTAAAGCTTTCTGCTTTGTCTAAAAGGTACTTTCTCATCTGTAATGATAAGACTGGCTTACCAGTTAAACTATGAAGAATCTTCCTTTACAAAGGACCCATAATACTAACACAAACCATTGGTTTATATAAATCATTGGTTAAGAGGTTTATCTGTTTTCCACATTAGTCATTATTTGGGACACAGAAAGAACTAATGATGTTTTCATGCCTATACTTGCACATTTATGCAGTCCATCACAAACTTAATCAAAACCCACACCTCAATTTTCACTTCAGGCTCAGGAAAGCCTGCATTTTCCTATGAATCTTTTACCAGTCCTTTCTATAGACAGAACACTTACATGCCCCCCAAAAAGTTTTAATGTTTAAAAAGATGTTAAAGGCTTGAACAATTGAAATGCACATGATCTCTCAGACTTTGAGATGGCTCCACCTTACAAATACCACCTTAAAATCTCTTCAGGAGAGTCCATAAAGCTAATCTGCATATAATAGGGAACACAAAGGTACAGATTTCTATTAGGAATTACGTATTCCACCTTGACCAGATTAAACAGCAAGAGACCTGTCCCAAAGATGAACAAGCACCACTGGAGGCTGAAATTCCACTTATAATAAATACTTCAGTAAAATTATTATAAAAACAACCACTTCTCGGCTCAGTTGAGGTCCAGTGCATCAGACAGACAGAAAACATCATAACCTGTAAGGCCGTATCAGAGGATAAAATTCCTTTTTATATATATAGTAGTCTGTATCTGTTAATCTCAAATTCCAAATTTATCCCTCCTCCTCCCTTTCCCCTTTGCTAACCATAAGTTTGTTTTCTATGACTGTGAGTCTATTTCTACTTGTAAATAAGTTCATTTATATCATTTTTTTAAGATTCCACATCTAAGTGATATCATACGATGTTTGTCTTTCTCTGTCTGACTTCACTTAGTATGACAATTACTAGGTCCATCCGTGTTGCTGCAAATGGCATTATTTCATTCTTTTCTTATAGCTAAGTAATAATCCATTGTGTGTGTGTATATATATATTTATATATTATATATACACATGTACATATATATACACCACATTTTCTTTATCCATTCATCTGTTGATGGACACTTAAGTTGTTTCCATGTCTTATTATTGTAAATAGTGCTGCTATGAACACTGGGGTGCAGGTATCCGAAAGGATAAAATTCTACAGGAATGTTCCTACCATAGAGCAAGCAGAATATAACTGGTCTTTTTCCACTGGGAATTTTAATTTTAATACTGTGAGCATTGTTATATCTCTATGACGGGAGAGAATGGGGTCAGGAAATCACTCAACTTAAGGCCATACAGATGAAATCTGCTCTGTACATCAACATTCACAACCTGTAATTCTACTGATTAACTAATGAGATCAATTATAAATAGCACTATTTATCAACTTAAAAAGAACCTTTGGTCATATTTGCCTTGGTGAAGTCAATCAGGAATGATTATTAGATTAAACTGGTAGTTCATGAACATCACACATTTCTTAAAAATTAAGATTGCTTTATAAAAAGGCATAGTCACTTTGAGCATAACTGTAGAGAAACAAGTCCTCTCATACTCATGAGTGCACAAGGGTACAATTCCGATGCAGGGCAACTGACAACTCCTACCGAAATTCAAATGCATTCCCTTTGATCCCAAAATCCTACTTCTAAGGATTTTAATTTCTTACTTGTACCATGTTCTGAAGAATGTATGTACAAGTTTACTCACTGGACCACTATTTGTAGACCAGAAGCTTGGAAACATATTAAAAACCACTTAGTTGCATACTTAAAAGGTTGAATTTTATGGTGTGTGAATTATATCCCAACTAAAAAAAAAAAAGATTAGAAACAGTGCCAGTGTCCATCCACAGAAGATGGTTAAATAAATGCTGGTACATCCACACAATGAAATACAAAGCAACAGTAAACAAGACCGAGGAGGCTCCCTTTAGTGAAACAAAGAGCTCTCCAGGACACATGGGGAAGTGAAAGGCAAGGGAAAGAATATCTGCTTGTATTTGCATAAAGAAACATAAAGGACATGTGACAAACTACTCAAGTGGTTCTCTCTCAGGGGCAGAGGTGGGAAACAACTAGAAGGGGCCAGGGATGGAGTAAGGCTATACAAAGTATTTCCTTTTGTATTGTTTTGATTTTTGAACTCTGTAAACATATTGCCTATTTAACATATTACCAATTATCAACTCAAGTGTATTACCTATTAATTCTTCACGTGGAATTCAGTACAAAGATGAAGATGACATGACATGATTTTTGGCTTTATATTAGACAGTGCATACTTTTGTGATGTATGCTAAAGTATTTCGGGGGTAGACTTGTAGACTAGCGCAGTAAAGAGTGAAGAGGGGGAAGAGAAACAGCTCTGACAATTTCTTTGTGTCAAATGTCAAGCCGTCAGTAAACACACACGACATTCAAATGCACTCTGGAGTGGAGGCAGAAGGCACTCGTGTTTGACTGTCAGATCTGGCTAACTGCTGCTCCTCCGCCTGAGATGCAGATAAATCCACACAGCTGGGCCTTACAGCACACTGCTCTGCTCACAGCTTCTTTGCTGTCACCCTGGTGTCAAATACATCAAGCTGTTCACACATGCCACACAGAAAGCCAGAGGGAGTGCAAAGCCTCAGCTCTCCCACGTGCAGGAGGAGCTCTGAAGACCCCTCCACGAGGGCTACAACCACCTCCGTAGCTCCTGCAAGGAACGGGTACACAGACACAAGGCCTTAAGTAAAACACATGGCAACTCAAAACCATAAAGGTTGGATGTCAGAAACTTTAACCCTAATAAGCTTCTGACTCACTGTGAAAAGTTAAGCTGTATCTGAGCTTCCATATCTTGTCAAATAGGCGTATAGCTTGCGAATCTTACAGGTATTACCTAAAAAGATTAACTGGATCATGACTCCTAATGTGAAGATGTATCTTTCACAGATGAAGTGTATTTTCCATCCCACTGCTGTCTCTTCAGCCTCGTCAGATTATGCTAACAGCCCCTATTCTTTATCCATTTTTCATTTTCCACATAATTTTTAAACTATGAATCATATTTTGTCAGGTTCATTAAAAAATTAATTTTGTCTGAGTCTTCAAAATATAATCACAAATAAAGGCTTATGAATGTTCAATATAAAAATAAGCACCTGATCTTCTGAGGGTTTCAAATAATAAGTAGGAAAACTGACCTAGTCCTTGGGAAGAGCATAAGTAAGGGAAATCTCCCCAAGGAAGACACATCAAAACTAATACCAGAAAGATGAGTGAGAAGTAGTTAAGCCAAAAGAAGTATAAATAAATATTTCATATACCCATATTCCATATTTGCTTTTAAAAAGAAAAAAAAGTATCTCAACAAAGAGCATTTGCTTTCCTTTACTCACTGAAAATACGGCACGGTAAAAATAAACAATTTGGAGGGAAGAGTAGAATTTGTATCCCGACTCTATCACTTCCTAGATGTGGTACCACACCTGAATCAACCTCACTTTACTCATCTGTAAAACCCTGTTTCACAGGGTGTTGTGAAGATGAAATAAAATTAATCATATATATTAGTGCATTTTATAAACTATAAACTATGCAGATATTAAGAAAATGGCATTCAAATGGAGGAAGGGGTCTATAACAAAGCATGAGCATCTAAGAAGCCTAACTGTTAGTTCTAACACCAGTACTACCAGCGTAAATATATGATTTGGGACTGGTGTATCTCCCTGTGACGTATAAATGAAGTAGTACATGTAGAGATCTAAGACCATTGCTGCCAAGTACATAAAAAAACCCTCAATACACTTTGGCAACCACTTGCTACTGTTATTTACCCATGTCTGAAAAGGACAGTTTTATTTATTAGTTGTGAATTATTTATAAGCAATCCTATGTGTAACCCATCAAATTATACTTTATGCCATGTACATAAGAAATTCAGACATTAATTTCCCTGGGTGAACTACAGCAGAACTGTATAAAAACTCTCCATAAAACTTTATATATATAAAATGCCTCGATTAACTACACTGGTGATAAAAATAAAAATTATTGTGAAAGTTTAGAACAGATGAAGAAACAAAGGCCCATCCAGAGATACAAAGTGGCTGGCAAAAATTACACTACTAGTCACAACTCATAATCTCATTCCCTAAGTATAAAGGTAATTTCCACTACACTCCACCACACAACCCTGAAACAAGAGAAATCTGATCTTTCAAGAAGTGTTCAATCTTTCACTTTAAAAAAAACACATATAAATGTAAACATTTTAAGTAATTTTAATTAAAATCAATCCTATTTTTTAAACTTAAAACCAATGCTTATAACCACTACTTCTGGACTCTCAAGTCCTCGCTGCTTTGGTAGCTCTACAATGTTTTCAAGAATTTTTTTTTTTAGCATTTCTTGTTCAGTTCTTAATAATGGGAGCCTATGCTGTAGTAGACCAAAAATCCAGTTAGAGTGGAAAAAAAACTCATAATCCACAAATCAGGAAGAATTCTCAGGAGGATTTTGCCTCAATAGTGGTATAAAATTAGCCCTGGACTACTGCTCTATTCCTTTATAAACAGCTTAAAAGTAAGACTGAAAAGATCAAACTAATCAAAAACTACAAGGCATGGAAAGGAAGACAAGACTATAAGGCAAGGTAATATGAGTGATAATGAAGAGAAAAATCAGTCAATTGGAACCGACCCCAAAATGGCACAGATGACAGAATTAGGAGACAAGTACATTAAAAATAGTGACATAACTGTAGTTCATAAGTACAAGAAGTTGGGAAAAGACTGAACATGGCTAATAGAGAAAAAGAAATTAAACTTCCAGACAGGAAAACCACAATGTCTGAGATGAAATATAAATATATTGGATAGGATTCAAAACAGGTTAGATATCACAAAAGAAAAGAATAGTGAAAACAAGACATAGCAGTGGAAATTATCCAAATGGAAACACAGGCAAAAAATAATTATTAGAGTATCAGTGAGCTGTGGGATGACTTTAAGCAGTTTAATACATATGATTAGAGTCATCAAAGAGGAGGAGAAAGAATGGGAGAAAGAAAAATACTGCCCAAGAATTTTCCATATTTGATGAAAACTATAAATCCACAGATTCAAGTTGTTCAAAGAACTACACACACACACACACACACACACACACACACACAAAATGAGGAAATAACACTAAGGCACAATATAATCAAATTACTTAAAATCAGTGAAAAAGAGAAAATCTTTAAAGCAGTCAGAGAAAAAGAAATAGTAAGTACACAGGAACAGATCATAACATGAAATATCTCATGGAAAGCATGTTACCCAAAGATAGTGAAGAAACATTTTCAAATAACTGAGAGAAAAAAAAAATTTGTCAAACTAGGTTTCTATCCCAAGCCAAAACATCTTCCAAAAACAAAGGCAAAATAAATACTTTTTCAGATATATAAAAGTAGAAATTCAACACCAGCAGCGCTTCATGGTAAGAAATGATAAAGGAAGACCATCAGATAGGAAGAAAATGATACTAGATAAATCTGAGTCTTCACAGGGGAATAAAAAGCATCACACATAATAACTACATTTGAAATAGAAAAGACTTTATTCCTTACTATATAATCTTTATAAAAGACAACTATTTAAAGCAAAAATAATAGTACACTGCTGGGTTTATAATATATGTAGAAGTGAAACATGTAATAACAATAACACAACAGTTAAAACAGAGCGGAAGTATATTGTAAGATTCTTAAACTACATGTGAAGTGCAATAGTACTACTTCAAAGAAGAATCTATTAAGATAAAGATGGATACTAGAAATCCTAAAACAACCATAATATAATAACAAAGAGTTATAGGAGACTAGCCAACAAGGGAGATAAAACAGAATCATGAAAAATCAAACCAAAAAAACAGAAATAGAGAATAAAAGAGAACAAAGGGCAAAAAGTAAACTGGTAGAATTAAATCCAACCATATAAACAATCACATTTAATGTAAATAGTCTAAACAATTCAGTTAAAAAGAAGAGACTGTCAGATTAAATTCTAAAAATCAATGTCCAACTATATCCTGCCTATAAGATATTGACCTCAAGAATAAAGAAACAAATAAATTAAAAGTAATAGGATGGACACAACAACGTGAATGTACTTAATGCCACAAAACTGTACACTTTAAAAAGTCTTATGCATATTTTATCACAATAAAAAATATTTTAAAAAGTAAAAGGATGAAAAAAAAAAATATTTACCACAGTAATACTAATCAAAAGAAAGTTGAAGTAGCTATACTGACACTAGACAAAATAGACTTCAGAGCAAAAAATATTATTAGAGGCAAAAAGAGTCATTTCACAATCATAAAGGAATCAATTCATCAAGAGAACATACCAGTCTTAAATATCTAGGCAACTAATAACAGATCTATCAAATACATTAAGCAAAAATTGATAGACTAGCAAACAGAAATATGCTTGACCGTTGAACAACACAGGGGTTAATCCACATATAACCTAGAGTCGGCCTTCTGTATCCGCGGTTCCTCCGTTTCCAGATTTAACCAACCAAGAATCATGTAGTACTATAGTATTTGCTGTTGAAAACTATCCACGTTATAAGTGGACCCACACAGTTCAAACCCATGTTGTTCAAGGGCCAACAGTAGATGATTCCACAATTACAGTCAATATCACCCCTCTCTCAATATGCTAGAACAAGTACTCGGAACACTTAGTAAGAATACAGAACAACACCATAAACTAACTTGACCTAATTGACATTTATATAACAGTTAACCAAACAGCAAAATACACATTTGTTTCAAATACACGTAGAACATTTGCCAAGATAGACCATATCTTGATATCACTATATTTAAAAGGATTCAAATCATTAAAAAAAACATGTTGCCTGGGGGAGAATGATGTCAGGAACATGGCCGAGTAAGACGTCACTTGATTGTATGCCCCCCCCTCAACAAAAACAATTTGGCATCCAACCACAGACAAAAGTGCCTTCTGTGGGAGCTGTGTGATCCAGCACCACACTCCAGGGACCCAGGAGAAGTCTTGTCAACCTGTGAGTCAGGAAATAGGCATACAGACCTCAATCCCAGCTGTGGCCCCTTAAATGGCCCAGGAATGGGCCCCAGCTCCTCTCAGCCAAGGTCCAGGAGGCCCTGGAGAACACCGACTTAGACAATCACCCACAGAAAAGAAAGCCTTTGTGGAAGTCGAGGAGTTCAGTGGAGAAGTTCCAGCACAGTGTTTGAGCACAAATATCCAAGAGTGGACACACTGGAGAGAGTAAGAGGAATGGTTTGACGTACCAACATCACCCCTCCCACAAGGGAGCACAGCTCAGTGCTAAGAGAATCCGTCTTGGCCTGAGATTTCTCCCACAGTAAAAAGTGAAACCGTGTGAGTGGGTAGCCAGCTCCTCCAGCTGTGTGAGATGCTACCAAAGAGGCACATTTCTCTCTCACTTAATCATGAGCTGCATGACTGGGGTCGGGGGGAGGAGGGGGAGCGTGAGAGGCTGAGAGAACAGCAGCCAGGGATTGGAATGAATGTATTAAAGGGACATATATCCTATTAACCACATCATGGACTCCATCAAGGGGCCCACTCACAAGACACTAGGGTTGTCCCATCTGCTGATCCCCCAACTGCACCATGGGCACTGCCAGTTCTCCATAAGCTTCACTCACAAACACTCCCATTCTGTGGCAGGTATGCACACTCCTGATGGTGGTGAGAGCAAGCTTTTTCATGCTCTCTAGTGAGCATGCTCAGAAAGCCATTCTGAATCTGTGGAACAGAGAGAGACCACAAATCTGAGCATTCAGCACTGCCTTTGGAAAAGCAAAAGGGAGGCTGTCAGTACTCAGCCTGGTGCTTTGCAGGACTAAGAGAAGGTATACAAGCTTAAGAATTCTCCCACAAGAGGGAGCAAGAAATGTGGGACAGGGGTATCCAAGAAGGTTTGAGAGAGCCTCAGAATACCTATCATGGCAAACAGTAGGAATTTCCCTCTGGAAGTCACTCAGTTAAGACTAGAGGAAGTGAGTGCTACTTCAAATGCAAAGACAGAAAATGTAAGACTTCAAGGAATATGAAAAATCAAGGAAACAGGACACCATCAAAGGATAGCAATAGGGCTTCCCTGGTGGTGCAGTGGTTGAGAGTCCGCCTGCCGATGCAGGGGACACGGGTTCGTGCCCCAGTCCGGGAAGATCCCACATGCTGCGGAGCGGCTGGGCCCGTGAGCCATGGCCGCTGAGCCTGCGCGTCCGGAGCCTGTGCTCCGCAACGGGAGAGGCCACAACAGTGAGAGGCCCGCGTACTGCAAAAAAAAAAAAAAAAAAAAGGATAGCAATAATTTTCCAGTAACTGACTCCAAAGACATGGAGGTCTATGATTTGCCCAATAAAGAATTCAAAACAGTTGATTTAAGGAAGCTCAATAAGCTACAAGAACATACAGAAAGACAATTCAAAGAATTTAGGAAGAAAATTCACAAACAAAATGAGAAGTTAAACAAAGAGACAGGAATGATAAGAAACCAAACAAATTATGGAGCTGAAAAATACAGCTGAATGTATGAAATTATGAATGAAATAAAAAGTGCAACAGAGAGTATCAACAGCAGAATGGATTAAACAGAAGAAAGAATCTGTGAAGAGAAAACAGGACTTTTGAAATTATCGGGTCAGAGGAAAGCAAAGAAAAAAATGAAAAAGAGTGAAGAAGGCCTACGTGAACTATAAGATACCATCAAGAGAAGCAGTCTGTGAACCTCTGGAGTCCAAGAAGGGAAAGAGAGGGAGAAGGGGGCAGAAAGCGTATTTAAAGAAATAATAGCTGAGAACTTCCCAAATATAGGGAAGGATCTGGCCATCCAAATTCATGACACTCATAGGTCCCCAAACAAATTCAACCCCAAAAGATCTAACCCAAAATACAATGCAATAAAACTGTCAAAACTCAAAGACAAAAAAGAGAATCTCAAAAGCAACAAGAGAAGCCTATTACCTACAAGGGAACCCCCATAACGCTGTTGGATTTTCAACAGAAACTTTACAGACCAGGAGACAGTGGGATGATATATTCAAGGTGCTGAAAGAAAAAAACTACCAACCAAGAATTTATTTGGCAAAGTTGTCCTTTGAAAATGAAGAAAAAATAAAGACTTTCCCAAACAAACAAATGCTGAGGGAATTCATCTTTATGAGGTCTGCCTTACAAGAAATGCTGAAAGGAATTCTGTAAGCTGAAATGAAAGGACACTAAATTAATAACACAAAAATATACGGAAATATACAATACACTGATAACATACATAGTAAAAATCAAAACTCTGATACTGTAACATGGTGATGTGCTAACCACTTATCTCTAATATAAAGACTGAAATAGTTTAGTAAACATATTTTTTAAACTATACCTACAATAATTTACTAATGCATACACAATACAAAGAGAGGCAAATTTTGACATCAGAAAAATAAAAGGGAGGAATAAAAGGGTAGTCTTTATATGCAACTATCAGCATAAGATAGATTGTTACATCTATAAGATGTTTTATGTAAACCTCATATTAACCATAAAGCCAAACCCTACAGTTGATACACAAGCATGAAGAGAAAGGAATCAAAGCGTACCACTAGAGAAAATCATCAATTCACAAAGGAAGACAGCAAGAGAGGAAGAAAAGAACAAGGGCACTACAAAATAGCCAGAAAACAATTTAAAAGATGGCATTGGTAAGTCCCTTCCTATTAATAATCATTCTCAATGTAAATGGAGGGGCTTCCCTGGTGGCGCAGTGGTTAAGAATCCACCTGCCAATGCAGGAGACACAGGTTCAAGCCCTGGTCCGGGAAGATCCCACATGCTGCGGAGCAACTAAGCCCATGCGCTACAACTACTGAGCCTGCACTCTAGAGCCTTTGAGCCACAGCTACTGAAGCCCGCGCACCTAGAGCCCGCGCTCCACAACAAGAGAAGCCACCACAGTGAGAAGCCCACGCACCGCAACAAAGAGTAGCCCCCGCTTGCCGCAACTAGAGAAAGCCCGCGCACAGCAACGAAGACCCAACACGGCCATAAATAAATAAATAAATTTTAAAAAATAAATAAATAAATGTAAATGGATCAAATTCTCCAAACAGAAGACACAGAGTAGCCAAATGAATTAAAAAAAAATACAATACACAACTCTTTGCTGCCTACAAAAGACTCACTTAAGATTTAAGAACACAAAAAGAGAGCTATACTTAGGGTATAGGGTAGCTATACTTAGATGAAATAGACTTTAACTCAAAAGCAGCAATAAAAGATAAAGAAGGTCATTATACCATGATAGATGGGTAAATTCATCAAGCTGATATAACAATCATAAATATATATATACCCAACATTGGAACACCTAAATATATTAAACAAATACAGTCGTCCCTCAGTATCCATGGGAGATTGGTTCTAGTACTCATCTCAGAAACCGAAATCCAAGTATGCCCAGTCCCACAGTTGGCTCTCTGTACTCATGGGTTCCACATCCAGAGATTCAACCAACCACAAATTACAAATTTAGTACACAATCCATGCTTGGTTGAATCTGTGAATGCAGAACCCATGGATATGGAGGGCTGATTGTATATTTACTGAAAAAAATCTGCATAAAAGTAGACCTGTGCAGTTCAAATCCATGTGGTTCAAGGGTCAACTGTACTAACAGATCTGAAGAGAAAAACAGACAACAATTCAATAATAGTGGGGACTTCAGTACTGCACTTTCAACAACAGGTTATCCAGACTGAAAATCAGTAAGAAAACGTTGGACATGAACTATACTTTAAGTATACTTTAATCCTTAACATACATATACAGAGCATTCCATCCAGAATACATTCTTCTCAAGTGCACAAAGAACATTCTCCAGGACAGATGTATGGTAGGCCATAAAACAAGTCTTAGCTAATTTAAGAGGACTGAAATCATACCAAGTATCTTTTCTAACTACAATGGTATGAAACTGGAAAGCAGGAACAGAAGGAAAGTTGGAAAATACACCAACATGTGCAAATTAAAAAACAGACTCCTGAACAACCAATAGATCAAAGAAGCTATAAAAAGAGAATTTTAAAACTATCTTGAAACAAACAAAAATGGAAACTCAACATACCAAAACTTATGAGATGCAGGAGAAGCACTTATGAGAAGGAAGTTTATAGTGATAAATGCATACATTAAGAAAACAAAAAGCTCTCCAATAAACAACTTAACTTTACCCCTAAAGGAACTAGAAAAAGAATGAACTAAGCTCAAGTTAGCAGAAAGAAGGAAATAACCAAGATCAGAGCAGAAATAAATGAGAGACAAGAAAAGAAAAAGAAACAAAAAGAATCAATAAAACCACATGGTTTTTTTAAAATATATGCTAAATTGACAAACTTTTAGCTTACTAAGGAAAAAAGAGAGAAGATGTAAATAAAATTATAAATGAAAAAAGAGAAATTACAAATAATAACACAGAAATACAAAGGATCGTAGAACTACTAAGATTAATTATATGCCAACAAACTGAATAACACAGAAGTGGATAAATTCCTAGAAACATTCATCTACCAAGATTGAACCATGAAGAAATAGAAAATCTGAACAGACCAATAACAACAAGTAAGGAGACTGAATGAGTAAACAAAAACCTCCCAACAAATATGATTTCACTGGTGAATCAAACATTTAAAGAAGAATTAATGCTCTTCAACTCTTGCAAAAATTAAAGAAAAAGGAATACTCCCAAACTCATTATTAGCAAACAGCACATTAAAAAGATCATACACCATGACCTAATAGGATTTACCCCTCAGATGCAAGGATGGTTCAGCATATGCAAATCAATAAATGTAATACACCACATTAATAGAATAAAAGATAAAAATTATATGATGATTTCAATAGATGCTGAAAAAGCATTTGACAAAATACAACATCCCTGCATTATAAAAGCTCTTCAAAAAATTGGGTATAGAAGGAATGTACCTCAACAGAATAAAAGCCATATAGGACAACCCCACAGCTACATCATACTAAAGGTTCAGAGCTTTTCTTCTAAGATCATGACAAGGGTACCCACTCTCGCCACGCCTATTCACAGCATGATACTAGAAGCCATAGCCAAAGCAATTAGGCAAGAGAAAGAAATAACAGACATCCAAATCGAAAAGGAAGAAGTAAAGCTGTCTCTGCAGATGATATGATCTTATGTACAGAAGATCCTCAACACTCCACCAGAAACTGTTAGAACTAATAAACAAATTCTGTAGAGTTGCAGGATAAAAAATCAACGCACAGAAATCTATAGTGCTTCTTTACACTAACAATGAAGTATCTGGAAAATAGGAATAAATGTAACCAAGAGAATCCAAAAATAGTCCATCCTATTTATGGTCAATTGCTTTTTGACAAAGATTCAAAGTTAATTCAATGGAAAAAGAAAATCTTTTCAACAAATAGTACTTGAAGAATTAGAGATCCATATTTAAAAAACAAAAGAACTTTAATCCACAACTTGTACTATATATAAAAATTAACTCTAAATGAATAAATATATAAATATAAAACCCAACCCAAAATATAAATATAAAACCTAAACTATAACACTAGTAGAAAAACATATGACAAATTCTTTGAGTCTTTAGGGTAATCAAAGGCAAAGTTTTCTTAGATATGAAACCAAAAGCACAATCCACAAAAGAAAAATAAACTAAACATCAAATTCACCAACTTCTACTTTCAAAACTCTCAAAGCTAGAACTCTAATACACTGCTCTCATGAAAATAAAATGTTCCAACCACTTTGGAAGACAATCTGCCAATTTCTTAAAAAGCTAAGGTATATACCTGCAACGTGACAGCACATGTCCATACAAAAACGTGTACAAAAATGTTCACAGCAGCTTTACTTGTAACTGCCAACCCACTGGGATTAACCCAAATGTCCAGTAACAAGTGAAGAGATAAAAAAATTGTAGTATACTGAAAAACAGAAAAAGAAATTGTGCTATATCAACACAAAAATTCACTACTCAGTGATAAAAAGGAATAAACTATTGATACATATAACATGGATAAATCTCAAAACCCTAGGCTGAGTGAAGGAAGCCATGCCAAATCAAAGAGTGCATACTTCATGATTCCATTCACGCAAAACTCTAGAAAATGCAAATTAATCAACAGTGACAGAAAGCAGATCAGTGGTTGCCTGGGGCCAGGGATGAAAGGAAGAGGGAAGGATTACCAAGAGGCACAAAGAAACTATAGGGTGTAATGAATATGTGCAGCATTTTGATTCCGGTGGTGGTTTAAAAAGTATATACACGTGTGAACACTTATCAAGAAAACGTTTTTACAAAAGAGAAGGGGGAAAGTGAGGATAATATGGCATATGCAAAATTGGACCTGTTGTCATCTGGGGCGTAAACTTTGGATTATCGTTCAGTTTCCTTCATTGCTTTAGTCAGACTTTCTACTACTTGAGGCAATTTAAGTAATGTATATTTTTCTAAATATCTATTTCACGAAACTTAGTTCTCAAAGGTATCATATTTTCATATTATTCTTAGTGATACCAGTAATGTGTCTTCTTTTAGAGTCTCTGATATCAGATCACATGGTTTACTTCCTCCTTTCTCACATTCTCATTAATAATTGTTATCTACAGTTCTGATTTTGTACTTACTTTAAAACAGAAAAGTAGTATTTTAAACCAATAATTAAGTGAATTTGCCAATACGTTTTATCAATTTCTATGCTCACCCTTTTTTCTTGTATTAAAAACCTTCCCTCTACGTTCACTTTTCTTCTTGTTAAATTGCAACATATAACAGTTTTCCTAGTGAGAGTCAGAGTGTAACTCTCCTAGTCTTTTTTTTTTTTTTTTTTTTTTGCGGTACGCGGGCCTCTCACTGCTGTGGCCCCTCCCGTTGCGGAGCACAGGCTCCGGACGCGCAGGCTCAGCGGCCATGGCTCACGGGCCCAGCCGCTCCGCGGCACGTGGGATCTTCCCGGACCGGGGCACGAACCCACGTCCCCTGCATCGGCAGGCGGACCCTCAACCACTGCGCCACCAGGGAAGCCCATCTTAGTCTTTTTTATGGCCGAAAATATCTGTACTTTTTTCCTCATGCTTGAATCAAAGGCTACTTGGATTTTAAAAATTGAAATTAACTATAATCTTCCCTTAGCACTTGGAACACTTTATTCCCCTGTCTTCTAGCATCTACTGTTACTAACAAGCACCTTCTTTTTGTATATAAACTGCATTTTTGGAGTGTGAATCTCTTAGGGATTTTTTTTTTCTTTATATCCCTCACATTCCAGTTTCAACGTGATGGTATTGCTCAGAGTATCAGACTCATGTCTTTCTTTAAATAAGGAAAATTCTCAACTCTTGCTTCTTCAGATTTTGTTTCTCCATCATAATCTTCATTCTACTTTTCTGGAACTACTATTAGACATTTGGTGGAATCTCTCAATCTATCTTCCAAGTCTCCCAACTGCTCTCTCTTTTTTTTCAGTCTTTTGTCTCTTTATGCTACATTGTGGGTGAATTCCTCAGTAGTCTCCCCCAATTCATCAATTCTCTTTCCAGTTGTATCAGGGCTAAAGTTCATCCCATCTACTGAGTTTATTATTTCTATGACTATACTTTTCATTTCCAAAATTTGTACCTGGCTGTTTTCCATGTAAAGCCGTCGTTGTTCCATTTCTGCATTTGGGGGCATTTTTAAATCTCATTTTTATCAATGTGATGCCTTTTCTTATCCCTTTGAATTTCTTAAACACAATTATTTCAGTCTTTGACTGACTTTTCTATAAAATTAATCTCATCTGGAATGAATTTTTATTCACATTGTTGATTCTCTTTGCACTTGTTTTCCTTAATTATTTCAGTATTTTGTTTTGAAGGTTAAGTCTGAGTGGACAGTTTTTTTGTCTTTGCTTCCCCCCCACCTCCACATGTGCTCCCCTTTCCCTCCACAGTGGTTCAGCAGTTTCCTCCGCTAGGACCCTATACCACCAGTCCAGGACCAAGCCTCACAAATGGGGATCTGGAGCACTACATTCTCTCCCCCCATCACTCCACAATCAATCAGTCTGATTCAATTTCTGCTCTTGAAGGTTTACCTATCTTCTGTCCCTCAAAACCCCTAGCTCCATATAAGCTATGTTCCTGACACCGTGGTCTTTTTTCAGTCTCCTTTTACGAGGAGTACAACTCCACCTCCACCCCTGGCTTCACACAGTAAGCGTAGTTCTGGTCCCATCTCAAGTGGTAAAGCTTAGTCCCTATGACCCATAGGACCTAAATTCACGTTTTGTTTCCACACCAGAAGCCCTGCAGGACCACAGTTTCAATCCAGCTTATCCCTTTACGTTTTGTTCTCTCTCTGGTCAACAGTATCCTCCCTGTAAGCCCAGCTATGACTCTTTTATTACCCTTTATTCTTTCAATGTGTTATCTGTCATTGACATTGTTTGGAGCAGAAGGCGTACATAAACTGTGAGCTTAACTGCACCATTTAACAAGAAGGCACAGATGATTTCTTTATGATAAAAATTCTTTGCAAGAGACTCACTAAGTCAAAAGGTATGCTCTTTTAAAGCCTCTTGATTCAGATTGTGAAACTGCCCTCCAGGAAAACGGTATCCATTTCATCCCCTCAATAGACAATAACTATTTCTTCATATACTCAAATACCAGTTATTATCAAACTTTTAAATCTTTAGCAAGTTGATAAATGAAAAAACAAGATCATCCTAATTTATATTTCTTTGATTGTTATTCAGGTTGAGTAACTTCTCATACGTTGCCATTTGCAGTAGCTCTTTTGTGAAATGCTTGCTCATGTCTTTTGTCTTTTGTGTGTGTGTGTGTGTGTGTGTGTGTTTTGCTGTTCTAAATCTAAGAACCTATGCTTGTGTCCATGTAAAGACAATGAATCTGGGTCTTATGCAAGTTGATTAGTTAGAATTCATTTCTCCTTCATTCTTGCATTATGAGCACCTTTCTAACAAATAGATGCAAGAGAGGAGTTCACCTCTCTTGCATCAAGCTATAAAACTACATTTTTCAGCACTTTTTAAATGTCCTCCCTAAGACAGCACCTTTCCCTACACCTCATACTTTCCCAAGTATTCCACCAAGTTAGCATTCCTTGATCTCATAAATTACTCTTTGAGGCAAAATTTTTTTTAAATAAGTAAAACCACAGGTATAAAAATATATACTTTAGCTCTTCAGATAATAATTTGAATATCAAGACCTATTTACCTCACCAACTTGATCTTAAGTTCCCACCTACAATCATCAATTTTAAGAATGTAGACCAAGTTTCAAAAGGGAAGAAAGTTTCCTGAAAAGAAAAATTTCTATGATAAAAAAGCAGCTAAACAGGATCTAAAAGGAAATAAAGGTCGGGAATTGATTGGGGAATGGACTGGAACTTTGGGGGAAGGGCAGTTTACACATGTGAAGAATATAATATTAATATCAAAGCAATAAGTACCTTTAACAAAAGGTTGGGTTCTTCACTCAGGGTTAATGACTTACAAGAATTCTAACGTCTTTGGACTTCATTTGGAGTAGCTGCCTTATAAACTAAAATTTCCTTGAGCCATCTCCACATATTCTGCTGAAAACAGAGATAATCACTTATCCAAGATTCTTCTCCACAGTCAAAGTACTGCCCATAATTTTTTAAGTGAATACAAGAGCAAGGGCAATACCATTCCAAACCATAAGAGAGATAACAGATTAATTAAAACTCTTTCACTGACATTGTACCTTCATTCTAGCTCCAAGGACCTAATAATGGACCCCTTACATTTCCAAGAGGAGAAAAACTCTCCTCTTGGCCACACCTGTTTAGTTGAAAAAGTCAAATTCTCTCAATCATGTTTCAATCTTCAGGGAACTTTCCACCTGGAAATTTGATACCCTTAGTAGTCTACTCCCAGGTCAGAGGACAGAGCTCTGAGATTTCACCACGTGTCTTGCCCAGCTTAGCATCGGTCTGATCAAACTAAGCACTTTCCTGCTAGCAGTCCAACTGTAAATAATAACACTTGAGGCCAGGAGGATTTCTGACTTCTTTGTAATTTTACAAAGCTTTAACTATTAAACCATGATCGAACAACCTGCCATGGGAAAGCAGAATATACATGGTGCTGCAGTAAAGACATCAGTAAGTGACCTCAGTGACTGTCCATTTAATTATCCTTAGCTCTCCACTGTCCCTCTCTGGATCTCTGTGGTTTCCACAGCAAGTGCTGCATAAACAAACATTAAACACCTCCCCTTGTGCAGCCACAACTGAATTATACAAGACATGATATATTACTTTAACAACAACAACAATAGAAATCCCTTAGCTGCTGACACAGCTATAGAAACTATTAGTTTTGCCTAGCAGTGATGAAAAGGTAAAGGAAAAAATACCTAAAAGAATAAGTTATTTAATAACTATTTTATGGGTCTATAATACAAAGTAGATATTTCTTTTTGCTTTCATTTATCCATTCCCAGGATTCCGGAGAGTCAATACATACTCTTTATTATCAAAATTTCTTGATTGAGGTATTGAGCAAAACGGTGTAACTTCATCAGTATGCATTTAATCTTATTTCAATATGTGCATTTTATGTTCACAAGTTTCCTTTTCCGATTATATCACTAAGGAGAAATTACCACTGCTGGCTTGTCTTGATAAAAAGTAAATAATAATTCTAAGAAAGTTATTCTTCTTTTGCAAATACACTAAAGCTTGCAACCTAACCTAACCAACCCATGTGTTAATTTCACTGTGCTGTAAAATATATATAAAACTCCAATTTGACATACAATAAGCAGAGGACCAGTCTTCCCACTTAGTTATTCAGATTTTAACTTCAGACATAAAGATACTTCTTTAAGCACTCTCCAAATACAAGACAAAAAAAGCAGGAGACACAGCCTAAAATAATTGTTAAAAGCACAAGCTCTAAACCTTATTGGTTCAAATCTTGACCCTGCCAATTCCTAGCTGTGTGACCTTAAGTTGCTTAACCTCTCTGTGCCTCAGTTTCCCCATCTATAAAACAGATATAGTAATTGTACCTACCTCACAAGGTTGTTATGAAGATTAAATTAAATGGGTTATTATTTGTAAAGAAACAGATGTGTGTGCAATTCCTTGTAGAAAATAAACACTATATAAGTGTTTGATACATTTTATTTAATTTTACATGTTAATAAAAGTTTAAAAATAGACTAAAAAGGCCAACAATTTTGCCTGTCTCATGGTTCCATTCCTTCCTGTTTCCCTGGGGTCATGTGCCTGTCTTCACAGTTCTATTTTATATCCTCAAGCTACCTCTTCCTCTCCACAGGTCTCTTCTCTTCATCCTTTGTGAAGACTTAAAAAAAAAAACAATCCTGCCACCCTAAGAAATTGTTAATTAATTAGCTAATTAATTATTAGCTAATTCCTTGGCTTTTCCCACTTCCCACCCCAGCTACCATCCCAATGCGTTCTTTTTTGCCCTACCAAACTTCCTGAAGAACCATTTAAGATAAATGACCCAAGTTCTCACTATCTCATTTTGCCTTAATGCCCATTATGACCTAGCTTCTACCACTGTCATTCCACTAAAACGATTCTTCCCAAGATCAGTGACCAACTCCTCTGGCTAAAATGCAGCCTCATCCTCTCAGTCATTTGGGAAGCATTGGGCACGGTTAGGTACATGCATTCCTTTCTCAAAATCCTCTTTTCCCTTGGTTTCTATAAAATCTCCTCCCTTTTATTCCTCTAGCCTAGCCTCCCTCCTTCTCAATCTCTGTTTCAGGTCTTTCTTCCTCTGCTCTGAGTAGCAGACATCCCCTATCCTTCTCCTTCTTCCCCCTCAACAAAACATTCTTCCTTTAGGCAATCCCATCTTCTTAAAATGAGTTCATTACAGGTAACGCTCAACATCTCATCTCTAACCCAAACCTACATCAAATTGTCTCCAGGATATTACAACGTGAAAGTCCCCACCAGCACCCGAGATTCCATAAGCTCAAAATCAAAGTCAACGCTTTCCTTTCCTAACTTCCTGAAGTCTGTTTCTCCTGTTTTTCATCTTAATGTCAGCGCCAGCCAGACTGAAAATGGTGGAGTTCTGTTCCCCTGCTTCTTCTCACTCACTTCATTCACGGTTATTGACTGTAACAGGCATGCTAACTTTCAATCACTACAAAAGTCTTACAAGGATGAAGCAGACATCATTTCCCCCATTTTAAAGAAGTGAAAACCAAGACTTAGACAAAATACCTGGTTCAAGATCTCAAAGCTAGTAAACGTCAAAGCCAGGATTTGAATTCACATGTTTATCTGCTAAACCCGGGCTGCATAATACAGTACACTGGGAATATTTATTTAAACTTAAAGATGCACATTCCAACCACTGCCTCTACTGAGAACCAGGTCCCAAGGAGATAATAGTGACCATGTCAGATCTATCAAGACAGATATTCCTGCCATGATGGAACCCAACACATGGTAGAAGTATCAGAAAATTAAACAAGCAAACTATAATCAAATGCAGGAAGTCCTATGATACAGAATGCAAAGACGACAGCACCTAACTTA